>NC_031980.2:19988719-20288719 GCF_001858045.2 Oreochromis niloticus
CAAGCCTCATTCTCCTTTCATATGGTAAGTCAGTCCAGACAAGATGAGATGACAAAATAAGTTTCAAATTGTTTCAAGCCAAATATCAGGATGTCTTCAGGTCAAATATCAAGTTCGTCCAAATAAGAACTTAATTGTAATGTTGCCAAAGTTGACTTTTAAATAATTTCTTCCTTTTAGAAATTTTATCAGACATATAAAATGAGATTACACCACAAAACTAATAAACAGCAGATCTCTTATTTATTCAAATAATGCAATATTTTACATATTTTTTATTTTAAATAGGAAAACAGGCAAAGAGCTGAAAACATCAAACATAACCTTACATCAACTAAAACATAATGATGATATCCCCATCGTACCAAATCATTGAAGAAAGTTTCTTGTGCTTTTTTTAGTCTCTTTTTTCCAGTTGGTTTGTCTGCTGCTTGATCTCAGTCTCACATGCTAAATTTGTTTCATCATACCCAAATGTTTCCATGACTGTGGACAAAAACAAACAAACAAAAAAAGCACAAGAATGTCCAGTAATAATTTCAAGAAAGAGATGGTTCAGTACAGTACCATGCAGGTGAGCCACGGGAACTTTGGTGCAAAGCAGAAACAAATTTAATGCAACAATGAACAAATAACTTCACAAACTTTACCTCCTGCTACTCTGAAATGAGGAGTGCTACAATGTTGAGACTCAGGAGAGATGATTACAAAGTGCCAAACACAGATAGACACTTCCAATTCAACTCTCAGACTAACAGGGTCAGGATTCTGGTAAAAAACTTTAAGAAAAACAGCTCAAGTTCATATAGCAAAACCACACGCTGAATGAACGAAAACGTAAAAGGAAAGTTTATAAAAAGTCTTTGTTACAATCATATTTTATGATAAATACTGATCATAAATATTTCACCTGTTACCAATGTCACTGTCATGTTTTCTGGAAACCTGACCATGTGCCGTGTACTCTCATTCTTTAAGCTGTTAAAAGTAGATATACTTGCACTGTTCCGAATTTCAGATCAGTAGCACAATAATATGATTATATGATAAGAGAGTTTATTAAGAGAGTTTTAAAATGTCAAAAGCTGCTTTGGAAATGTTCAGTTTGTAATCAGAGACAAACAGAAAAAGCAAAAGGAGGAGTGCGATTTGTTTGCTCTACTCTTTGCTATCACAACACTCCTCGAACCCCTTTATGTGAAATACTGAAGTTTACAGTGCAAATGACAATTATTTTATTAAATGCTTTTTCTCATTATTTTTTCAGTGTTTTTTGGGCACGTGGCATCATACAAAAACTTGCTTAACAATTATGTGTACAAAGCTTTAGAAATACCCTGAATGGCAAATCTTTGTTATTGAGGTTTTAGCAATAAACTCACATTTGAATACTGAGAAAACACAAATATTAATCTACACCAGCAATGCAACGGCACCTAGTGTGATGAATATACGATCAAGGGCACGTTTTTTTTGTGGTAGTAAATGTCTGGCTATGGATCAACAGATGCACTGCAAAGTGATTTAATTAAGCTCAGGATTGTTCACCTCCTTTCCCCAGTTGGAGAAAATGAGAAGTTATTACTGATGTACAGAGATAAAGATTTATGCTACCAAGGGCTGCAGCTCACCATACTTCCTGGTTATACAAGCAGCGACACAGTTTTCAGATATCTTTTTTGTTCCAATTAAAAGGCTGAAACTCAAAACTTATTATTGCCAGTGAAAGCAAACAGTTGTTTATAGTAGAGGAGTCAAAACCAAACAATAGTACAGATTATTTCAATGAAAAAATCGTTTTAGCTTTAAATGCGCCTCCCTGTTAGCAGTAATAAGGCTAAATCTTTAGACTTGATGTCTTCAGGGAGTTTGCCAAATTTTAAACTGACATTTCAGTCAATTTGACCAGCCAACCAAATCTGATTAATTAGTGGAAACCTAGAAAATAGACTTTCAGTTTTGTTTTGTTTTGTTTTTTTAAACGATTTTCAAAAAGTCCACCTTCCTTTATGAGGGTGTGCTACTTTTCTCTAAACCAATTAACTGGGAAAAAATTGAGATTAACAGCAGCTATTTTACTGGTTTTCAGCTGCTCCGCACATCAGAAAGAAGAGTGAAGTGAAAACAGAATAATCCAACCTGTTTTTTGTGATGATCATGTGTCCATAAAAATCACCGTATTTGAGGTGTGTTTGTTTTTTAAATTCACCCGGTCTGAGCTCCATTTAGAAAAATCAATCTCACCCAAACGCTGTGTTTACACTGTGCAAGCTTACAGATTTAATTACTCTCATGTGGAAATATGGCATAAAGTAGGTTTCCATTATTACTGACATCCTCTGTGAAAAAAAGCAAAACATATATTGGTCAACATCCTGCATTTTAGTTTCACTACCATCTTTTGCATCATGCATTTGGCTGAACGGGGCGGATTTCAGCACTACGAAAAGTTGGCTTCACTTTTCACGCAGCAATCAGATCTGCGTACCACAACAGAGCCTGTAAAGTACAAGAGCATACGAGCAAGAAAAAGAAAAAAACATAATCGATTTCCCTACATTAGTGCCAGGGGTGGCAGTAGAAATATGGCTTGAACAGGAGGGGAGGGGACCAAATCAATCCAAAGGAACGCCTCCAGTTTCACTTTCAACTTTCTTCAACCATCCATTCATACTTAAGGCCATCTCCATTTTCACACAGAACAGAGAAACAAACGTAATCAGCTCGGGCGAGCAGTTAAATAATCACCAAAACAAACGTGTGAGCAATTCACCGGTGAAGACTATAAACGAAATGTCCATATTATAGAACATTATCATCTATTTACAACGTCTCTGATCAAATCAAGACAAAAAAAAGAAAGAAATTCAATCCGTTGCTGGACATGATTCATAGATGAAAATGCAAAGTAAATTCATCAGTATGAAGGCATCGTGCTTTCTTTTCGAGGGCAAAGAAGGGAAAACGGGTCTGCTATAAAAGCAACTGTAAACAGCACGAAAAGACAAACTGGTGTCTTCATTCCCTTTTTAGAAAGAAGCTGGCACCTTCACTGCCTAAGCTATGGGAATAAATATCATGACAGTTTTTTCATAAAGTACCTGCGGGCCAATGGACAGCAAAAGGAACAAAAGTCTTCCTTATTAAATACCTTCACCCAGTCCACAAGCAGACACGCAACCAGTGTTAGTACCATTAATCAAGGTAGGAAAACAATGGCACAGCCTCAGTTCAAAACACCAGAAGAAAAGAGAAGATACAAATATAACTTAATTTTCATTCACATCTTATGCCTCATTTCAGTGATGATATCAGATTTTCCCTTCTTGTAATGATAGTGTTGTGGTATCATTGTTTACTGTTTGGTGCACATGGTTATGGTGACTTGTCTAGTTGATACATCAAGTCGGAAATCACATTAGAAAGAAGCTTTGCGTGCTCCCAGAGTCGATTTTAAGAGCCTCAACTGGCCGTTTCGTTCTTCATCAGACAAATGTGGCAAGGCTGAAGTATCGGGATTATGAAAGACAATATGGTGGAGTTCAAAAGAGCCTTAAGAACACTTTAAATGAGCTGTCAATAAATAAAAACTATATGTGGACGGTGAACTGGACTGAGTCCGTGGAGGCCAAATGAAGGTGCAGCCCAATAAAAATATATCCCTAAAGAAAGGAAAGGTTTCTGTCTTCAGTGTGTTGTTGGCATTTCACTGTTGCTATTATGGAGACATTCACTGAGAGAGAAGAGTTCAGATTGGATGGAGAGAACCAGGAAGGACAGAGTGACATCACACCCTGAGGAGGTCCTCGTCACTGTCGTCTTCTTCCCGTTTCCTGTTTGCTGCCGTGTTGTTACCGTGGTTAAGGCCAGAAGAGCGAGGTTTGCTGCTCTTCCTTTTCCTATCAGACTCGTCCAGGAGGCCCACCAGGTCCTCGTCGCTCTCCTCCTGAAATAAAAGACTTCTGTGAGCTTTTGAGAGCAACGCTTGCAATAATTGCTACCATAACCGACTGAGATGATACCAGAGAAAAAGACAAAGAACTGACTTGCAAGAAGGCGCTGTGATGAGCCATAGATTGCTTGGAGAGTCCTGATGATTTAATCACTCGTACCCCGGGGACACTCAGCACCTCGTCCTCGCTGTCGTCATCCTGATCGTCCAGCGAGAACGACCGCAGACCCTCTGTATTCACCGGCTTGGTCTTGATGTGACCGTTGCTTTGGTTATTCTTGCCACGGTGCAAAGATGATGAAGATGTGGGAGGAGCATCGACCTCCTCCATCAGCCATTCCATCTCTTCCTCTCCCCCTTCTTCATCTGTGCTGACCTGAGTATTTAAAAGGCACAAACAATAAGATGAATAATACATTTTTAATCGTCTTCATGATGGCTAAAAAAAGCTTCACTACAGTATCTGATTTGTAGCATGCTATGGCTTTTTGAATATTTGCTAAATTATGAAAAATAACCCTAGTGGTTAATCATTGGTCATCACTGGTCATGCAACATGTAATCCTTAGGTTTTCCTTTTTTATTTATTATTATCATTACTTTATTACTTTATATTATTACTTTAAGAAAAAGTTAAGTCCATGTCCAGGTAAAGCTAGAATATTACACCACTACCACAGCTTCATACAGCCATTTCAAAGTGGGCGTGGCAGCACCAGTGAATACTCAGATGTCTTTGCTGAAATTGGAATAGTGTATTCCCACACAAATTTAGTTGCAAACGCAGACTCGACCCCACTGGTTACCAACTGGTTGTACTCTGGTTTTATATAGAAATCTAACCAAAGTTTTTTTTTTAAAAAAAGCTGCTTTGTCATTTGGCAATTTCGAGTTAAATCCATGTCCTGCAGCTGCTTCACAACTATTTGTGCAGGCATTTGTTAATTTTTATTTCAGCTCTATGAGCTTCTGACTGGACTCTTTAAGGAGTTGATGTGAATTTCTGAGTATGTAGACAGCAACAGATTTGTGATTTTCGCCGATTTATCACTGTTTATCCTAGGTGTGACTGCAGCATAACATATTCCTTCTCTAGTTACAAGTTACAGAAACCCTTTAAATAACATGAGGGATCATTTTGGAGTCGGAGTTACAAATTTTTTGGTTTGTTTTGTTTTATTGTTCCATTTGTTATTTTGGCGTTGGCTTCGCCCTGAGCGGTGGCTTTATTCCCTGTCAGTGCCAGTAACCCACTCGCGACTCTTCCTTGCGGTATGCTCTCTGATCTCTAGACTGGGGGAAACACAAAGTAACTTTGAAACTCGTTCATTCATTAGCTCAACCAACCTTGGAATATTTATAGGAGACTTGGTTTCCTCTCCTACAACAACCAGCGATCTTCTGCCTCACCAGTTCCCTGGACACAGACAGGTGAGATTATGAAAGAGGCTTTCATACATTTTTAAAAATATATATGTACCAAAAATGGATACTCATGGTCTCACCTCCTCTCTCTCTTGTGTAGCAGAAGCCCCATCAGACACACAATTAGAACAACCAACAGGAGGCTCAGCATCACCCCCACTGCTTGGCTCCGCCCAGACAGAGGCGGAGTCTCGTCACCGTCATTTATCTGCCTTTCAACAGTCCTGAAAGTCAATCCGGAGAGGAGACTTCAACATATTTATCAACTGTTTTGGGCTCTGGGGATTAAAGTCAGATTGTAAAAAAATGTACTCACGTCAGATCACACACAGCATTCGTGTGCCACACAAACAGATACTGGCAATTGTCCGTCTCCAGCATAAACTCCGGGATGCCGACACCTGCTGACGGGTTACAGTGGAACCTTATTGTGGATGAAACATTTTTGTTCTTTGCGCGGCCACACTCCGACTCAGAAGGCACTATCACATCCAGATTTCCTCCTGATGGAAAAACAAAAACACGTTAAGATGCTGTGACCACTAAATGGAAGCACTCACGCTAAAATGCATTGCTGTCATTGCCAATCACATGCTTTGGAAAGGGTTTTGAATGACAGATCAAAATCCTCTTCTGTTTACCTTTTATGTAGTACTTGGCTTTGTTGGATAAGCCAATCTTGCGCCTGTAGGTGTCGTTCAGTTTCACCTGGCAGATGTTGGCACCAAGACATTTAGGCAGCGACTTGTTGGTGATGCCAGACAACTGGATGTGGTAGATGTAGCGGTCCCCATTGGTACGAATGTCTCCAGATGCCTGATGGTGGCTAAAAGGCGGGAAAAAACACCAAACGAAACTTTTGTGACAGAAAGAATTTTACAAGTGCGTTTTTTGCTTAGTGACTGAAACTGAAATTTATATATGAGGTGGTGTAATGAGTGGATGACACAGGTGGACTCGGTTACCTGAAGTAGAGCGCTCCCAGACTGAAGCTGACTCCAGTTTTAGGAACCTTTATGGTCCCATTTAAGATCTGTACCTCTTTTGGTTTCACTGCACAAGCTTCCAGAGTCTCCCAGCCTATCAAGAACTCACATGAACCCTCATCAACCCTGCACACAGACAAGAGAATACAGGATATTAAATTAAATATAAAATTAAGAATAAAGCATAACAGGCATATTTTAACATGCCGAGGACAGGTTCAAAGAATTAAAAACAAAAAACAAAAACAAGGCCACTAAGAGTTGTGGGAAAAAAAACACAAAAGAAATGAAACATTCAGCATCAAGTTAAAATGGTTTTAAAATAAGACAATGTAAAAACAACTTTTACGTGTATATACACAGAGATACAGGTCAGGAAAAACAACACGTGACAATTTAACAGTGAGCTCTTCGATAGGGAGCATTTGATGCATTAATTTCAGACAATGTGATGCAATTGAACAACATTTAGTCTGCTGAGAAATGCTATGTTAATCAAGTAATTAAAAAAGCAAATAAAAACAAACTGAAAAAATTAGCTAAAAATTAGCTATAATCTTAAAACAAATAAACAGGATAATAAATGATTCGCAGTTTAAACATTCTGTTAATTTCATACAGTAATTTAGTACCAATGTTGTATTAAATGAATTAATCAAATTTTTACTGCAGGGAAACATTAAAATCTCTAAAAGAGGTTTTGTTACCTGATGATTTTGGGGTGTCCCACTGTGGAGCCGCAGCTCAGCTGGATTACTGTCTTGGCTTTCTGGCGTTTAGGGCATAATTCATCTCCTGCTGAATAGTTCACAAAAATCTTCCCACCTGTAGAGGAAGGGAAATCTCTTGAGACTGTCAGGATAAAGTTCTCTAACATCAAAAACACTCTTGTGAGAGAAGAAAACAAGACCTAAAGGCAAACAAATATAAGTCTAATCAGTGATCCTTGCTTGCATATTTAATTCTTAGTCTACACTGTTTTCAGTTTATTTTTTATAATAATGGTAGTAAAAAACACCCAGTTTAGTGAAAATATCCTTTACACAAAATGACACCAATGAACAAAGTATTTGCAATGGTTTGCACACCATTGGCCTCCATTTTCTGCGTGTAAACTCGGCCCAGGATCTCGGTTTTTCCTGCTGCTGTGCGGCGGCATATGGCTGCATCTTCAGGACAGCCTAACAGCCCACCGCGGATACCCTGACACAGGTTGATGAAATACCTGAAGCCACAGAAACAAAGGTGCCATATTTTAAAGAGTGAGGAATCATAAGACCACAGCATGCGTTTAGAAATTCTTTTTAGAAGGGGCTAATCTTATATGAGGCATATGTATTGCTAAATATGAGGCCCTTTTAGATCTAATAAATAGTGAAAAGTTGGAAAAGCATCAAAAGTGTGTGCAGAACGACTGCAGAGCTCCAGAATCAAACTGTGGGTTTACTGCCTTCGATTAAGGAATCGAAACCACACTTACGAATCTCCTTTGTAGCTGAACTTCCACGGCTCAGTGAGGGAGGACAGTGCTCGGAGGTCAAAGGTCTTATGCTGACTGACGAGCTTACACTCCATCTTCCTTGGGGTACAAACGGCATTGGTGCGCCACTGGAAAGTGACTGCACAACCTGCCGTCTCTGAGAGCAGCTCTGGAGAACCGATTCCTGCAGAATGGTCGCATGTAAACAATATGGAGGACTGACGTTTAGCCGAGGCTGGGAGAGAGAAATAAAAGGAAAAACAAAAGATTTTCAGTTTTGGTCATGAAGACAACACAGCATTAGGGTAAGTATGTTAAACTATCAAGAAGGAGTAAATGCCGTTATTTAGAAGAAGACAAAGAGAAGCCAACCCCCACAGACCCCCATCCTAAGCTGCACAAACTCACACAAATGGGCATTTACAGCTTGATACAAAAATAGTTTTGTTTTCCCTCATTCATAAGAGGTGTAAGGACTGGGATTTTAGTTTTACCTGTCTGAAATGTATTGAGTCTTTAAGTTATGCAATACTAGAATAAGACCTCACCTCGCTACCCCTTTATAATAAACTGGTTCAGGTGTGTTGTTAAGGGTAGCTACAGCTGGCAGCTCTCCTTTGGCCTCACCTCCAATAATTTAGAGTTGAAATAGGTATCATCAAAGAGGCCACATCCATCTTTTATATACAGTTCTTAGTTTTGTTTTGTTGTATTCTTTCCCCACGTCAACATGAAGCCACAATTGATAAGTAATTTCTCTAAAAGGAAACTAAATCTGACTGCTAAAATACATATAAACAAATATTCACCAAGCTTTAAAAGCATGAAGAACAGTTAAATCTTTTTAAAAGTGCATCTAAGCATTGCTCTAATCAGAAATACTGCACCTATACAAAATGTATCATTACTTTCCTTCATGTGTGCTGCCACTGCTGACAGAAACATAAGATTAGCTATTCTGTAAAACTTTTATCTGTGCTGTTCTTTGGACTACTAATAGAGTGTCAACTACAGTCAGGTATTTTTTTGTTTAACCCACTATGTTAAAGTTCATATTTTATAGTACCCATCATTTGTTTTTTTGCTTATTTCCTTGTTATTACTCAGCTTTCATGTTACCATGTCCCAGCTTCAGTCTAAAAGAAGCAAAGCTCTAACATCAACTTCTCAGAAAACATGCAAACTTCCATCATTTTGTTTCCTATGATAAATGACCAATAAAAATGCTGTTCAGTAATTTTTTCTTAAATAAATGACATCTTGTATATAGTTTGAGACTGTGCACAATAAAATGTCATTTCTTTCAGTTTTTTGTCTTTTGAAGCATTTTTCCCATTAACATCATACCTAGTTTAAGCTAACTATGCTAACTACAGAAGCCTTTACCTGGTGGGCAGGGATCTCCTCCACCATACTGCATCAGCACTCCCTGCACTTCGTGTTTGAAGTCCATTGTCATGCTTTTACTGATGCCAAATGATGATGCCAACTTGTCTGAACCAGAAACGTGGCACACTGCACTCTGCTTACAGGCCGGTTCTTCCACTGAGCCGCAGACTTTGATGTGATACGTACCCGAGTTCCCCTTTACCTAGACATACAAACAGAGCTCTGTTCTTGCTATGCTTCTAAACAAAACATATTTCTGTTACAGTGAAACTTTTGAATCAAATAGACTTCCTGTAGTTAGAAAGTGTTCAGTATATCATCAGCTCACCTGGACTTCCTTGGAGAGGTTTGTCAGGTCAAATGTGAACTGGAGCTGAGAGTCGGTGAGCCGGCAGCCGCTGATGTTAGTGGCATCTGAACAGACTACCGGGGTTGCCCACTCAAAGAAATAGACGCAGCCCTGCAGCCTCAGCATTTGCGGAGAGCCCTGTTCAGAGATATAAAGTTAGTAAAAAAATAAACAGGGTAAAGAGAACTGGCAAAAAGTAAATACTCTTATTATAAAGCTCTGCTGACCAGCTCCAGGCCTCTCTGGCAGGTAAAGACGATGGTTGAAGTGTAGTTCTGTAGAGGGTCGAAGGCACACTTTGTCGAGCTGCTGTAGGTGATGGATACCTCCCCTGTTAATTTGTTGAGCTCTGGACCACGGGTGGTGCGACCAATTTCCTTCAAGAGACAATAATGAAAATCATACATTTTTATTTTATTAACATTAAGTCTATGTGATGTCACTGCCTTGGTAAGGCAGATCAAAGCAATTAAACCTTTTTTTAAAAATAATGTAAAGGACAACATTTGTCAAAGAACTCACCACAGGTGGTCCGTCATATGGATCCATGCAGATAGCGGCTCCAGGTGGGCAGGTGACCCCAGGGATGGGGTTTAGAGGCTGGCAGATGTTGACGTAGAAGTCTGGAGAGTTATCCGGGTCAATGTCGCCGTCGTCGTCATCTATTCCCAAAAGAAGAAAAGAAAGAAACAGGAACATGTAAACCGTGAAGGACTGACACAGTGTATATTGTAGTACAGGTACTCCCCCATTTTAACTCAAAATGATGCAACTCTGCTATATCTATAGGTGTGAGAGGTGAACCTGTATCTCACTGACCTGTTGCTGTGTAGTGTCCGCTGACATGAATCAGAGGAGACAGGTCTATCAGAGCAGAGCCGTTCTGGACTGAACAAGTTACCTTTTCATTAAAGGAATAGGTGAAAAGAAAATCACTTTTTAGAGCATAAAACCATACTAAGTCATGAGACATCAAACAGTTACAACTTTAGAGTCCAGGAATTCAACCATGTTTATTTTCTAATGTTACCAGACTTTTAGAGATTATACAAAAGCTTCAGGGACATCTGCTTATCATTGGACATTCCCCTCTCCTTTGATGACCCCTAAGAAGCTGACTTCAGGTGACCTGTCCGCCTCGGTTAACTTAAGTTTGCTTCTCTCAGGGAAATTATGTGCCACATTAGGAAAGAGCACACCCGGTTTTCCAACTGAACTGCAGTATGTCAAAACAGCTTTTCAACATAAAAGCAGCTCTACAACAACAGGCTGTATTGACTGTATGCAGTGTTTCTGTCTAAACAATTTTCTGCCTCATCTGTGTTGTGAACAGTAAGCAGCTGGCTATATCACAGCAAACACAAACACGCTATAATCATTTATGATTTTACATCAGCTGTAAGGCTGTAGCTCAGGTCGTAGAGCAGGTCATCTACTAATCGGAAGGTTGGGGTCTGCATGTGTGCAGGTAGTGACACCAAGGTTCTCTCTGCTGCATCCATTGGTGTGCTAATTGTTAGCTAGAAAGCACTTAAGTATAGAAAAAGTGCTTGTATGAAAGGGTGAATGAGACAAGCGCTTTGAGTACTCATGGTAGCTGGAGTAGCTCTTATATAGCACTTTTCTACTTAATTTACTACAAGGGAAAACAATAACTTTACTTTAAAAAAACTGTTATTACAAAAGTACATTCCTTTTCCACCCGTGTTGGACAGGCGAGTCTTCTCTCACACAAACATACTTACAGGCTGCTCACAAACCAGCGGTGTGTGGAAAGCGAAGAAGTGCGTGCACGTTTCAGTGTTTGAGTCAATCAGCACTGGCTCTGAGGGGGCTGAGCTCATGCTAGCTGGCCTGCACAAACAAAACATTCAAAACAAGGCTCAGTTATTTTTAATAAATATATTAAAATCACCAAGGATGCATTAAAAAGGCGTTTAACAAATCTGTAAATACTTGTAATCAGTTTAATCTTATTTAAAAGATGAAAATTAAGCACTAATTCATCAATAAAGCTCTTACACTCTGAAATAAAGGATTAACTCAAGTAAGTTTTGCATTTAGGGAAATTGGAGGAAACAAATGACACACAGTATCACAATGTATACAGGTATGAATTTTCTCTTAAGGGGCACTTTAAATTTTACAGTTTGCTATTCCTGAACAACGCAGGTTTGAGAAAATGTGAGCCCTGCTCTATGCTTGATGTAGTTATAGATGAAAATTAAGATGCAAATGGAGGATAATGTACCTGCAGATGAAGCTGATGACGGTGCTGTGGGTGAGGCTACGGTTTGCTGGGCATGGACTTCCTTCTTCATAGGTGAGCTCCAGAACATGGTCCTTGTATGAGAGCTTACTGCTCACCTTACCACCACTGACATCATCACTGCCTTCCTTAATGCACACAGCTATAACACATTTCCATGGAGATCATTCAGAAAGCTTTAAATGTAAAACACAAAAATATAAATATTCCATAGATCAGTTCTAGCAGCTGGAAATCTGCTGACCGCTCAATGTTTGAGATATTTATATTTCCCAGTGATCAAATTCAGCTCAGACTCTGGGATTTATTTTTATTATTACTTTTTAATTAATAGTATTTTTTTCAGGACTGCAAATATATCCCATTGTTGAGCATTCGAACCATGACCTTACTGCACTTGTGTTGCCACATATTATTCTCCCCCACTGTGTATCTGATGCTGATTAAACATTTCTTAGCATAGAGTTACAAATCCAGACCATTTTTTACTCTCTGGTAAGCGAGCGGTCAATAATTTGAGAGAACCTGGAAATTCAAGTGTCTCTTTGGTTTCCTTTGTTGCTTCTGTCGCAGACAAACAGTTATGACGCATGTTCTTGGTGTTTCATAAACTTTCTGAATATCTAAGCAAGACTAAACAGTAACCAGATGAAAGTTGAAGGAAGCAATCTCTCCCAACTACAGAGGCGCTTTGTTTTCTTTATAAAGTAACTGACTGGTTAAAAGCAGAACTGATTGCCTGAAAGTGACTCCTGTATACACACTCTGACTCAATGAGACCTCTCATCGTCTCAGTGACTGAAGAGAAATGATCCGCTAGACTCGCATCGACATGATTGCACAACAGAGTCAAATTTATCTGCGCCAAACTGTATAATATTCAACTGAGAGATGCCCTAGACCAGAGAAATATGTGAACCGCATACCAAATAAAAGCTACCACCACTGCTGATTTTTCACAAATTCATAGAATTAAAATAATCCAAGTATACTTTTCACCTTGGTAGATCTTTCATTTTTTGCAATGAGAAATTGGCTAATATAATCCAGAAATGTGGTGCGGCTAAATTAACAACTCGTCGATTGCAGTGACGTACCTGTGTCAGGGCTGCAACTAGTGTTGGCCACAGATCCACAGATGTTCATGCGGAACACCACCTTCTGGTCCTTATGATGGTGCACAGTGTAACCCTCATCCTTCTTCAAGGGGTTCAGGTCAAATAAATGACCTGTGGAAGATGTCATGGTTTAGCACTGTGGCTATTTAGAGATAGATATTTAACTTGTGCACATCTTTACACACTCTTAAGAGAATACCAGAGATCAGCAGACATAAAGAGGAATAAAAAGGGAAAGCAGATGCTTTTTGAGAACTTAAATTTAAATGCATATTACCATATCATTCTCCTTTTATCACTCCGGCAGGTATATCAAAATAAACAAAGATGATATGAGGAGAAAGTGTGTGTTTCTGACCTGTAGCAGGGTTGGTGACTCTGCAGTTGTCATGCTGGACACTATTTAGAGGGCAGGCAGTAGCTGTTCGCCACAGGAAGGTGTACACACAGTCTTCAATCTCAGAGATCAGAGAAGGCCGAGAGCTCTATGTGGGGCATATAAATACATGTTTTTAATTTTTTTATATTTTAAAATAACTCAAATTTGGACCCTACGGTGAAAACGCAGTGAGCGTCTTCTACATGGATCCTACATTCCCACTCATGTGCAGTTTACAAAGCCATTTGATGCTCAACAAACTGTTTACTGCATGCTTTACAGCCTGACTGCCATCAGACATTTTAGCTGACCATCTTTTAAGTCCAGTTCTTACCACTTTGTCTTTGTCACACTGGAAGCGGATGATACTGGTCCTGTTGCGGCTTCCATCTGGACAAGCCTGGCCGCTGGTGTACTGCAGCATTAGGACATTCCCGTCCCACGTAGGACCAGAATGGACCTGACCCAGACTCAAATATTTATCTCCAACCTTCAGGCATGACGCTGCAGTGGAGGGACACTTCCATGGGTCTGTAGCAAGGAGAAGGATTTTCAGTGGATTTCAAGACATAGAAATTTGGGCCAGAATTATATTTAAACTCTAAACCAGAGCTAGATGTAATGACATTACTGTATCCTTTACACCAACCTTTCTGCTTCACCAGCGACCTACAGACGTTAATGTAATATTGTTTATTCGTGTCCCCAGTGGGAAGTTCCGCCTCCCAGTTCCCAGAGTCCATAGCCAGAGGTGAGAGGTCGTACGAGCGACCCTGATCATCACTGACAAGAAAACAGGGAAAAAGGTGAAAATTCTGAACTGTGGTCCTTTCTGTAAATGATAATTAAATTCTACTAAAGTTATACAAACTACATACAGTATAAGAAAAAAAGAAGTCCATGTGTTGGAGTCAAATTGTTAAATGTTGTCATTGTGTTACTTAAATTTGTAAGTCTTAGTTCAAACTGTAGGATCAAAGACATTCCTTTGTCTCTGACCACCTCTCCAGCCAGTTTGTTGCTGGGGAGGCTGAAGTGTTTTATTGTAGGGACATCTATGTGAGGGTTCTGTTTGTTGCTTAGTAAACTTCCTGCTTTTATGATCCTTTTGGTGAGCAGGTCACATACACGCACCCCCAAACACAAACACATACACTCACATACACGCACCCCCAAACACAAACACATACACTCACATACACACTCACATACACACACACACACACACACTCTCGCACATGCATACATGTGCACACACATACACACATAGTGCCTTATCTTGTAGAACCAATGGGGGATTTTACAATGAGAGGTGCTTGTGTGTACTGTAACTGTTTTCAATAAAAGGCAGCAAGCGGAGGCCAGAGTTGGGGTCATTCTGCGGTTTGATTCAGAGTGCTTTTCTTAGACACCGACCGGGGCCTCCCTTGCGCAAGTAAAACCAGTTAAAGATGTTTGTCTTGTTGCCTTGCTTGTCTTTAACGAGAATACGTTTCTAAACAAGCGGGGCTTGTGGAAGCGCAGACCCAACACCATGCAAATGACACCTTATATAAAAATAAAACCTTACATATAAAAAAAAAATAAAAAAAAATTGGAAGACAATAGTGACACGAGGACTACTTACTTGTAAGAGCAGCTGGTGGTCTTGACTGGGACACAGGCCAGTGCAGTGGGCCAGTTGAACAAATAGGTGCAGTCTGGAGTCTCCCTAATATACTCCGGTTCTCCCTGAAAAAGTGAAGTAGCATTAGACACCATTGCTTAAGAGCTTAGAAGACCTCTGTGTGTCATGAAAAATAACGGCCCAACATTATGTGTAAAAAAATACTAAACAAAAACCCAAAAAAACTGAATCAGAGAGATGTTAATTTTTTTTTTGTATACATCTTGTTTATATTTTTTTATCTATTCAGAGATCAATTCTGCAACTAACAGTAATGTGTGCAGAAGGCAGGCCCTGAAACACAGTGGTCATTTATGTGGAGACAAACCACAGGGTGATTCTTTCAACCACAAATCTCCAAGTGCAAAACTGTCACTCAGTCACCAGTCAGTCTTACAGGTATCTGATCTGTTGCTCTCTGTTAACAACCCCTTCAAAGCTACATAGAGGAGCAGATTTTCTGTGTGTTAAACTTACAGGATTCCTGTCAGGGTTGCAGGAGAAGTAGATATTGGTAGACCTCTGATAGACTTTATGGCAGATCTCTCCACTGGTGTAGTTCAGGATGATCTGGTCTCCAACATAAGTTAGCACCTGGTTTGCCATTCCTGTGTTCACACGAGCGAAAATTCAAAAACATGAGTACTATAAAAATGACATAGATTAAACATTACAGTGTATAAGAAATTCTCTCTTTCCATACCTGCGATCTTATGTCTTTCTCCGGCAACTTGGCAGGAGGAGACAGTTTCACCTTTTGTCTTTTTTTGGGTGCAAACATCTGCTTTGAGTCCGCCGCAGATTGAAAGATAGTAAGTGTACTTGGCAGCATTTAGGGTGTAATCTCTACCTTTCAGAGAGCTCAGATCAAATTCATAGCCACTCTTAGGGTCACGAACTCGACAGTCAGCACCTATGAGGGAAAGATCGGACAATTTATTGCCCATTTCCACGGTGGATCAAATGCTAAAATGTTCAGATTTTGTCTCTATGTTTAACCTTAAGTAACATTTTCTGTCCACTGTCACAGACGTTTTTACCTTGTGACTTCCTGATAGGGCAGGCCTCTGACGTCCGCCAGATGAAGACATATTCACAACCATCTATACGGTCAAACATGGGGGAGCCCTTGAAGTAAATACAAATGGACACAAATAATCAAAATTTAGATTAAAAGAAATTGCTACAGGTCGAGCTGAACATGCAACATTTAAAAGAAAAAAAATGAATTTTTATTTGTGATTTGCCTAAAACAGACCAGAAAAAGCTACAAAAGGTATTCAGAGATTAATTCGGTACACATCTCAAAAAAATAAAATAAAGGTAAGCCTCTATCATGAAATCCATTTGCAAATACCTCAAGGGGAACTTATTTTATGTACTTTTGGTAACAAAGTAACCATAAAATGTAGCTTTCAGTTAGTGAGTTAAAGTCTTTAACAGTGCTACTGAAGATAGCACTAAAATAAACAGTACAAGTTTTCTCACTTAGCCTCTATCGCAGTAAGAAACTAGAAAACAAACATCACATTTTTCCTACCAAATCTGGTCCACACAACTAAAACATTTATATTATAATAATATCAAATAGTCATCTTGTGACCATTATGACTGGGTTAGTTCAAGAGTCTAAAAACACTCACCGGGTTTTCATCACACTGAAAGATGATGCGAGTTGAGTACTGGGACGAAGACCCGCATTTGTCTCCATTCTGGTACACGACGCTGATGGAGCCATCTTCTGCTGCCTGTGGGCTGGACTGGATGTATCCCAGGTTGTATCCTTTGCCATCAATGACAACGCAGGATCCCAAAAAGCCCACTGCAGACAATACAAAATGTTATACTCTAACTATTTGCCTGCATTTTTCCAATAATATCCCGTGCCATCCTTACAGTCTAGCATTTAGGAAAATGCCTTTCCAAAAAACAAAACAATAAACCAAAAAACAGTCATTCATAGTTTTTATTTAGCTTTGATGACAACATGCATTTGCTGTGAGATGATTTTTATAAACATCACAACATTTATTTACATCCAGAGCTGAATTAAATGTTAAGAACTTGTATTGATGATGGAAGAGTCAGACAGCTGCATAAAGTTTTCTTTCATTTGTGGAAAAACTTGGTCATTGACTTTGTAAGTAGAAGTGCTTTCTGAATGTTAAACATAGCTGTGATTTCAAATGTTGATTTCTTTTAATTATTTGATTTTTTAATTGATCTAACAGTCAGCATCCAAGATTTTTCTTTTTTTTTTTTTTATTGGACCGCATCAGTTCCTCAAAGATTCCATTTCCCCACTTTGGTTACAGATTTTCATAAATGCATTGCACAGTTTCTAAACCAGTTTCTGTAGTTTCATATTCTAATTTTCTTTGCTTGATGCAAGCCAATAATTTGACCTTTGTGAAACGGAGTAAAATCTCTTCTCCACTCACAGAATGGCAACGTGGTTGTTTACAAAGAGAGAAGCTACTCACTGCATCAGTTAGGGTTCATTAACCCGTTCCACTCAAAGCAATATTAATCACCAATCTCCAATGGAAGACTTCTTATTCTCTGCTCTGCTTATTTACACCAAGTAAATGAAGTAAGTCTATCAAAAAACATATATGTCAGACTTAACTGAGTCTATTTTATAACAATAAATTGTAAATGAAGGCCTTGAGGCGACTTTTGTTGTGATTTGGCGCTATATAAATAAAACTGAATTGAATTGAATTGAAAATCAGTTAACCAGCAACCTGTACAATTTAAATGTGGTATCAGACTAGGTTAACAGTTCATCTGCATATTTTAATACAACTTCTGGAGGCTTACTGCAGATTTTTCGCTGTTTAAAACAAATGGCTGTGGAAGGAGCAGATACAAAGTTTGCTTGTCTTCACATTGGAGTTTGCTGATCAGGGGCTTTGGTAAAAGTAAAAGTTTAAATGGTGGTCACCAGAACAGCTGCTTTTTTGGGCGCTAGAAACACGTGTTCTTTAACTCTACCTGCGCTCATCTTCTCAGCACTGACTCAGTCTCTTTGCTCTTTGCAGTGTGTAAACAGACTCTGGCTTGACATTAAACTGTGCCAACGTCATAGTCTCCGCTGCTGTTGTTGGTGTTTCTGTTTAAAACAGCCCCCTGTGTGGGCTTAATGTTGTCAGAATTTTTATTCTGTAGCTGCTCCTAAACATGTTTGCATTGCAAGTCTGCTTTAGTCGCAAATGTGGGTGAAACGCTCTCGTTGGCGTTTCCATGGTGACAATGGCGAGCTACAGAGCCGTGCCTTAAACAACGTTTGTATCGAGAATTTTTTATAAACAAATTATTCAAAATAATCAATGAATTGCTGCAGCCCTTGTTGTGTCAAATCCTCGTCAACGTCAAATTCTCTTATGTCTATCTAAACCTATTAATTTCTCACCTGGACACTCATCTACACGTGGGAGGGGTTTGCAGACGTTGATATAAAACCTCCTTGATGTGCCCGAATCTGTGTTTATGGGATTCCATGGGTAGTCATCTTGATCCCGGATCAGGTGACTCAGGTCATACTCATTACCATGTAAATCTAGAAGTGAAAAAAATAAATCAGATTTATTAATTAATAAATGAAGACATGTTCAAATTAGTAAACTTTTTTTTAATCTAACAAATTCTAAAAAAAATAGTGACACCTGAAAAAAGAAGCCATGATAATTAATTTATTTGTGTGTGTGTGTGTGTGTGTGTCTCCAAACCTGTGATCCTGCAGTCAACTGGAGCAGGCATGCAGGCCAAAGCGGTGGAGAACTCAAAGAGGACGTCATGGGCCACATGGTGAGGTGAAGAACTCATGTCCTCTCGCACCAGTTTTAAGGATCCAGGGTAAGACTTTGGATCACACACAAAATTAATCCGAAAGGTGTCCCGAGTTGCTGATGAAAAAGCAAAAAAAAAAAAAAAATGGAGGAAAGTCACAAAAAGTGCACCACTGTAACGTAAAAATAGCATCAGTATTTTTGTTTATAACCATTGTGTCGTTTGATCAAAATACAAATGAATGGACACTTGGCTATGTCCATCATCAGATCTCACTGTGTGACAAATTTCAAGATCCAGTGTGAACTGCTTTATTTTGTACATTTTCTATTGTGCTTTTGCTACCTGTCGGAGCGTCAACAAGTCCCTTGTATGTTAGTTGGAGGATGCCGTCAGTTGAATACTTGAGGGTCTTCTCCACCCCCACAGGGCTGATGGGGTGCTCGTTCTCCAGCTCACAGCCGGCAATTCCCTGACCACATTCAGCTACATCTGAGCAGATGTTTACCTGCAGGTAGGTGGGATACCACTTTGAGTTTGTGTACAGTTTCCTTTATGCTATATTTCATACCATATAATAAGTAAACATCTTAATGACAAAGTCTGTGAATACACAGTCGAATGATGTAGTCCAGCATCACACATCCAATTCAAAAACTAAAAAGAAAACAAAACAAAAACAGGTAAATCAGCAGTAAAAAGACAATATTTTGGATCATTTTAGTCACTTGCCTGCCAAAGCTTATAAATGTTGGTATTTAAGTTTTATACTTTTAATATGTTTTTTTTGTTTGTTTTTTTATATTTGATTAATAGGTTACATTTTTATTTAAAATGTTAAATTCAATTTTATTTATATAGCACCACATCATTTTATATTGTAAAGACCCTGCAATAATACAGAAAAAACCCCAAGAGTTGAGCAAGCACTTTGGCGACAGAGGGAAAGAAAACGTCCCTTTCAACAGGAAGAAACCTCTGCAGAGGTTAAAAAATTAAAAGAAGAAGAAAAAAAGTGCTAGTTACACCCAAATCCCTTTCTAATAAATGTCAGCATTCGTTACCCTACACGGTTTGCAATTAAATTCCCTCCTCACAATGCTTTTTTGATTAGAATTTAATACAACCATGTTTAAAATATCACTTGAAATGCAAAAATGCAATGTTTTCCATAGCACTGCGACACTTCCATGCAACACTTGAGAGCTATAATTTGAAGAAATTATGTATGCTGGCAGAATATTGTTGAAGTGTCTTACCAGGAATTTCTTGCCATTCCCACTTGTACTGTATCCGGTCTTGGAAGCCAAAGGCATTAGGTTGTACTCAAAGCCAGTGTTGGGGTCCACCACAGCACATGTCTGATACGGCGAAAAAACCAAAAAACCCCCCCCAAAAACCCACGCAGATTACAACCATTTTGTTAAGTTTACCACAGTGTATAAATTACAATTAAGGCAAATTAGGAATTAAGATCCATGCAAGTACACTTACATTGTTTGTGATGGTTCTGATGGCACAGGCTGCATTGGTCTCCCACATAAAGGTGGCAGTGCAGTTCCGGTAACCCCGGAATTGCGGTCCCATAGACTGAACAGTGTGAAGCACAAACATTGTTACACTCAAACCACCACCGTAGACAGCCAGCAAGCCATTCTCGTCTCAAAACTGCATTTACTCACGAGAGTCCCTCTGGAGCAGACCAGGTGAATGCGCGTTGTATACGAGAGTTTCTGACCGTCCGAATCACAGGCAGAGCCATCTGTGAACTCCAGCATAAGGCGGTCCCGTGCTTCGATGATCGGCCCTCGCTTTGAAATGCCCATGTTACTGATTGACACCACCTCCTCTACAGAGCCCTGAGGAGAGGCAGGAACAGGTAAATAATTCAGTATCAGACACCACTTACACTCTGCAGTTACTTTGAAATTCTTATTCAAATGTTCACCCTGAGCATGTTATTATAAAATGGGTGGAAGCAATATTAAAAAATAAAAAAGAGCAGCAACAACAAAGAAAAATCATTTGCTGAATGACTTTGTTTACAAAAATATAGCAAATCATATTTTGTGTCACTTTCTTAGGTGGGATTCTGGGTTATTAAATGTTTGGTACGCCTATATTCATGTCCAGATCTTTCCATCTCTAAAGGTACACTAGACGAATCAATAAATATTAACATATTAAAAATAGTGTAGCAAAATAAGTATTATCGTTTCTGTCAATTGTAATAGAAATTATATGATGGAAAAAGAGGAAATGGTAAAACTGAGCTCTCTTTTGAATTTGTTGTTGCCAGCTCTGTTGTCAGACACATGTAGGGATGGTAGTTAGACACAAAGCCAGACAAATTTAAAGTTCAAATCAGTCCACTCTGCAAACTGCTTCTTGGTTGAATTCCTTTAACCAGTGGTAAAGTCATACCTCTCACTGTTCTCTTTGCAAATACAGATAGTTCTTTTTTCATGAGCAATACATTAGTAAATCTGTCCCACAGTGGTATAGTCACAATTCTCTAAAACCAGCAAGAAAAATTAAAACAATCAGTCATAAACCGCAACCCCAGTGGATTTGCAACAAGACCCCCTTTCAAGTCAGTTTCACAGTCCTTCTGGTCAGGCTATATATAAAAGATTTCAATACAATGAGAAAAGATTCAAAGTCAAATTTGCCTCAAGATCTTTGAAAAACGCATGGCCTTGACTACCCAATCAGAGTTGGCAAAGGGGTGTATGGCTGGACTCACTGGTGTCCAGATTCTGATTTTGACAAGGTGTTTTGAGGATGATACTCAACCTATGCTTTCTTGTGTTACTGCAGTTCACCATCTGGTCTCCACCAGGGAAGGTTTGGTACAATGCTAAATATTCACCAGAAGACTGACACGAGCTGTGTGTTCCTCCTCAGTAATGTTGCATCTCTCTGATTCAGTGGAGGTGTTTAATGTTACAGACCTGTTTGGTTACATATTTCATCTCGCAGATGGATGCATCGCGGTCGCAGCCATGTACAGGGCTGATGGGGCGACATACGTTGATGTAATACTTCTTCAGATTATTGCTGTCGGATAAGTCCATCACCTGCCAGTTGGAGGTGGTGCGTGACAGGCTGAAATTGAAGAAGAAAAGCTTGACGAGGAGGACAGTAGATTGGAAACAATTCAGTGCTGGACTGGATGTACTTATTTTCATGGCCTTTGATTTAGACACTGGTAAAGCAGCTGCTGCACAATGATTTTTAAAAGCATTACCTGGATAAGTCATACTGTTCCAGTGTGTCTGGATCTGTCACCAAACACTCATGAGGTCTTTCAGGGCACGCGTAGGAGGTATACCAGCGGAAGTTGTACGTGTACTTGTCTTCTACCTGAATGAAGATTTTAACAAACACATGTTTATATAAAAAAAAAAAAAAAAAATCATACAGGAGACACAAAATACGTCAAACACTGTTTAAACAATCTGGCAAAGAGGTAGGGAGGATTTTACCTGGAATTCTGGGTATCCTGGTCCAATTTTTGGGTCACAGAGGAAAGAGATGAGCGTAGATCTGGGAGTGTGCTCTTCGTTGTTGTATGGGGTGCCATTACTGTAGTTCAGCTGAATCAGCCCATCGTAGTACGACAGACGGGAGTTCTGTTCCCCAAGACTCCAAAAACTAAATAGGAAAGGCGGGAGAAAAAAAATATGATGTAATTTATTCATGTTTCTTTATTGCTGAGTGTATTTAAATCACTCAGTTTCAGAATCTTTAATTTAATAATGAGTGTGTTATTCAATATTGGCCTAAACTTTTTACACACAATGTTGTGTGTTGGGACGTAAAATGACCAGTATAATGTACAAAATGCAGATTGATAGAAGGAATGCTTAACTTAGGGTTCCAAAAAATATAGATCCTAAACTAAATACATTGTTGCACAATGCGTGATGCTCATTTATCCCTCTTCTTTCCACTACACCTTCAATACAGCAGGAATTTGCAGTGCAATCAGATGGAGGCAGATTATTATTGAATTCTTGATCCAATTGGTATTAAAATTAGCAAACTAAGGTAACACAGCAAAAGAACACTACGAATACTTCAGGGATCATTTATATTGATTTCTCAGATTTGTGAGAAAATTCAAGTCAGTTCATTTTTTAAGCACAGTTGTTTTTAAAAGTGCTTAAAAGTGGAGTGAAAGTTGAGAAAGTGGGGCAGAATAGAATAAAGAAGTGCGATTCTTCTTGCATTTTCGTAGCCTGTAGTCTTACTTCTTTTCCACCTGGCATGCGCCGGCCTTCTCAGGACATGACGAAACAGTGACTGGACCACAGACGTTGATATAATACTGATAGATGCCTTTAGTCAGGTTGTAAAAACCACCACGAGGCTTGGAGAGGGGCGACAAGTCGAAAGAGAAGCCTGTGGAGAAGCAGAGGTTAGTTAGAGGTTAACAAGAGGATTTAAAGTAAAGAGACAAGAAAAAGGCAACCACTGTTTTTTTTTCTTCCTGGTTTGCCATCATGAAAGTAACATGTGAGAGGACACGCGTGTAAACTACCATGATACAGGTATTACATTCTCCACTAGGGGGCAGTATCGAGCAAGAGTGGTGAAACCATGGTGTGTTCAGTTGACTTTTTATTAATTAACTTTTTCAAGATTATTATCTTGTCATTCCTGGCGTGCGCACACACATGCACACACATGCACACGCACACACACGCACGCACGCACACACACGCACACACACGCACACACACACACACACACACACGGAATTAATTGTTAAGAAAACATAATTCATTTTGGATTTGGAAGTATCAAGTTTTAAAACGATCACATATTAAATGGAGCAAGATCCACATTCACTTTTCTATCCCCTTTTTGTATTTATATATCAGAAGACAACAGGTGTTTTCTTTATTTTCTTTTATAACAGTTCATTTAAACTGCATAAAAACTACAAAATATGCAATGAGCTCTAAACTGAATTGTCTGGAAGATGATGAAAAAAATAGATATGAAAAAATACTTTCATTTGTGATTTTTTTGCATACTTATTTGTCCTTCATTTCTTCCACATATAAAGTACATTTGACAGCAAGGCACAATCAGCTGTATTTGACACAGACTGTCAGATTGTGTGGAGAATGTTGACGCTGGCAGACAAATATAGAGTAGGTGCGCCCCACTGAAGGCAACAGTGTTAATTAGAGCTAAAATCATTAGGCAGTTAATCTCAGTTCACTGCTGTTAAATTTAAACTTAACTCAATTCAGTGCGAGACATTAACGTCAGCATTTAGTTATCTTATCGACTGACAGAGGTTTACCCTGACTTTTACAAACAGCAGTGTTTTTCAAATACAACACTATGTTCTCCTGCTTGGAAAGGACAACTGGGTGAAACAAATGAGATCAATGCATTTACTGTCTACTGAGGTAAAGCAGACTAGCCCAGACTTGCTTTGCACATCTTTAAAAAGCTTTACTGTGTGAATCAGTGAAGAAAACATTACAACTTGGTCTGCAGTTAGTTAGTGTTTATTATAATCTGTAACTCTACAGAGACGTTGACAGTCAACTGATTTTTGGGTCTGATTTTTGCACTTTTACAAATGCGTTTCTGTTTGTTATGATTTTTTAAATTCAATACAAGTGCTGGGTTAATTGTACCATTTCCTAGCAGTTCACAGTCAAAACAATGAACTACATCATGACTGTAGTGATTCAAAGCCAGTGGAAATTAATTTTAAGAGCTCAGAAAGTTATATGATCAGATTTCCAAGTGAGACGTGAAGGATCATGATTACCCCCTTTTATCTTTCAAGGAAAAACTTACAAAGAAACTTATTTATGGCTTTATTTATGGATTTATGGCTGAGAAATACCATTTTCTCCTTCCTAAAAGCCTCTATTAACCCTGTTGCTACCTTGTTCTCTTCCATCCTTTTTCTTGCTCAAATTAAAAACTAATGAGGAAAAGCCCACACATATTTTATAGTTGTGTGAGTGTGTCATACCAGCTTGAGGGTCCTCCACCTTGCAGTTGTCCCCTGCGTCTTCGAGAGGACGCAGGCGGCGGCTGTGTACCACTCCAACTCATAAACACACTTATCAGATGTGACGCCAAGAAGGACAGGAGCGCTATCGAGATCTCCTGCAGGAGTACAGGAAAAAGAAATGCAAAAGAGTCAAAAGTAGCAGAAACATAACTAAGAAAACAGAGGAGAAGAGGGTTTTAAAAAAAATACCTGGTTTGCACTTGAGAGTCAGCATAGTTTTGATCCTTGTCTTGTTTTTGGTGCAAAAACCTCCATCAGTATACACCAGCCTGATGTCGTTTCCAATTTTGGTTTTCTGGGGAGACGAGAGGAAGCTTCCCAGGCTGACAGTTCTGTTATTTTTATCTGAATAAGAGACAATAAATAAAGCACAATGGTTATATTCACTGCAAGAAAAATACGGTTTGTCTCATACTTATTGGGGGAAGTATGCATGAGGACCAAAATACTATAACTTGTCAACAAATCTATTAAAGTACTCAGATTCAACCAGATTAATCTTTAAGAACGCCCTCCTTGTGGACATTCTTACCCACGGCACACATGGCGGCATCCACTGGACAACCAGCTGCCCTTCCTGTAGGGACGACTTTGTGGCAAACATTCAGGTAGTAACGTGAGTCTGACTTTGACGATTTATCATCCACCACCTCCCAGTTCTCACTGCCCTCTGACTCTGAAGCAAGAAAGAAAAAACAAACATTAAAAAAAGTTGTTTTTTTCCCCTAATTTTTCAGTCACATCTGAAAGCATGGTCCTGAACAGGTGCTACAGTGAGAAGCTATGGGCACAACCAATTGAATTAACAGTAATTATAATAAAAGCAACAGGGAAAACATACTAAGAGTAATATAATTTTAATTAGAACCACGTAGTAAATTATTGTGTGTAAACCTAAAGAGACAAAATACGCTAGATCGACAGTTTTCAAAGTGAAATACAGAAATTTTTTATGCTGAGTAAATAAACTTAAGCATAAGGTATTTGTAGTTAGGTATATGCATGTATTTATGTACCCCATTTCCTCCTTAACAGGTCGGCCAGTCTGAACCAAACTTAATACCAACATCACTGCACAACAGCGCATATATATATTTATATATATATATATATATATATATATATATATATATATATATATATATATATATATATTTATATATATATATTTATATATATATATATATATATATATATATATATATATATATATATATATATATATATATATATATATATATATATATATATATATATATATATTTATATATATATTTATATATATATATATTTATATATATATTTATATATATATATTTATATATATATATATATAATGTCATTTCATCATCATCATCATCACCCCGTGTCACTCATATGTAACTTAACAGTCACCAAAAGTTGCACCAGGGAAGAAATTGTGTTCAACTCACCGCTAAACACTAAATTAATAATTTAAAAAGGCACTATGGGCCTGCCAAAAACTAGGCTTTTGGTGGAAAAGCAAAATAAAATGTGGAATCAGACCAGTACTGGAAGAGAAATTTAACTGATCTGTTAAAACTCACCTGGGTATCTTGTGAGGGGTGAAAGGTCATAACGCTTGTTGTCATCTGTGACCCGACATAACAGATCCTCCTTCTCTTTGACGCAGGCAAACGCCGTATCCCAGTTAAAATAATAAGTACAGTCGGTTTCCCCAGCAAACTCTGGATTCCCTCGCCCGCCGTTGGCTGCAAGAATTAAAGGCAAATAATATAAAAGCAGTTAATAAAGACTGAACTTCACTTGAAACTCCATATTTATACATTAAAGGAACAATGTGCAAATTAAACAAAGTGAGCCTTACAATCATATCTTATTTATTTAAATGGTAATTGTGCATTTATTTTATGAATGTAAATTTTATTACAGTTGTCTTAGAGATTCTGTATACGGAGCATGTTGCACGGACAAAATTTATGACTGCAATGGCCTCATTCACCACTCCAACGATGCTCATAAACACTAAATATTATTTCGATTTCCCTTTTTGGAGTTTGACCTCCTATTTGCCTTGACTGTGCAATTTGCCTTGTTTTACAAGGCAGAACACCGTGTAACTCTTTTATAATACAGATATGTCTGCTCTGTTTTTTATTCTACTGCCAGGTGGTGACAAGAATTTCAGCATCTGTGAGAAAGCAAGAAACAAGTTGACTCACAAGCAGTCTTGTTGCACTGAAAGTTGATGATGGTCATTCTCTCAAAGCCAGAGGAGCATTTGAGGCCATTTGGATAGATCAGAGTCAGATCTCCATCTGAATAACTGAAGAGGAGGAAAAACAATGGAAAGGGGAAGTAAGGCAAGATTTGCTCTACAGCTTCATGCTCATGGATCAATGTCAGGATATCATTTTGACAATTTACACATCTCAACAAGCAAGTTTATTAAATCAAATTAGAAAACTTATTTTCAGATCCTATTCCTACTCCTATACACACTTCACAAACACACAGAAATTACCGTAATGTCTGGTTCTGATATTTTCCAGCCACAATCTTCCTGTCTTCGCCATTCTTCACCTGGCAGGATGATATGAACGGCCCCTCACCACATTCCTGAGTGGGAACCCTACCACATATGTTCAGGTAGTAGATGTAGCTGTTAGGTGTGCCACTGGGCGCAGACTGTGTATAGTATGGATGATCCGAAGCTACGAACACAAGAAAGCATTTGAAAGTTTCAGTCAACATGTTACTGATTTTTATCTTACTGCATGTATGGACATTACCTATTAGGAATATCAACCGAACCAATAACTACTTTTCAATATCAAAATTCTGACAACATGATAACTACATATATGTATGTGTATAATGTTTGTTTATACATATATAATACATATAGCTAGGTGATAGTTAACTTAGCTAAGGCTGGAGGCAGCTCTTCTAAAACTCTTATTAAACTGTACAAACTGTTGCTTAATATGTGGAAGATCAAAAAAGGACATAATGTAAGAATTTGTTTTTTTTGTTTTTGTTTTGTTTTTAAATAACTGTCGAATAAATCCTATGTTTCAATTTCCCGGACCCTCGAAATGTTGAAGAATATCAAAGCCTCTAAAGATTCTTTCACTTTTTCTATTAAGCTAAAAATGAAGCAAGCATACTGGCTGCATCTCAGCACAGTGCTCAAAAAAGAAAAGAATGCATTCAAAACTCATCAGATCTCACTCCAGTGACCTGCTGGAGGTCATTTTGTAAGGCTCTAGTAGAGCTCATCCTGTTCTGCCCTTGCACAAAGGAGCAGATTCTCATCCTGCTGATCGTTTAAGGACTTTCTATGGCTTTTCCAGCTCTCCTGGAGTAACTGTCTATATCCTGGAATCTCTATTCTGCTCTTGAAACTGTGCTGGGAAACACAAACCTTTTGGGAATGGCACATATTGATGTGCCATCATTGAGGAGGCTGAACTAGTGAAACTAGTGAAAAAACAGTCAGAAAAGATGAGGGGAGAAAAATGTCAGTGGGCTCCACCTGTAGAACCATTCCTGTTTTGGGGGTTGTCACTGTGTTGCCCCCCAGCACACCTATTCTTAATTTCATGACACCAAAAATGATTAGCAACCCCCTCTGCTACTTATTTGAGTAGGTCAATATTCCAGACATTTAATGTCAGAAAATGTGATGTCTTTTTATCTTATCCATAAAAAAAAAGGGGGGGGGGGATTGCTAATGGCTATCAGCTCCGGTTTGAAATAAGCAGTTTGTCAATTTAAAGAACAAGAAAAATGTTTATACAGTCACACCAAAAAATGAAGCAGGCAGAGATCCGAAAACAAACATGAGAAAAACATATTTTTCCTTAAGTTTTTTTACTTGAAACTATCCTTTTGTCCCAAACTGCAGACTGCATCGTGGCACACAGACTTCAAATGGACTGTGGCAGTGAGTGGAAAAACCTTTCACATTTCTAACAATGAACTGACAAAACCAGGAGGTTCATACACCATTTAGTCATAAAGTCACTTCCTCTAAATGGGCCTAAAAAAAGCAGCAACACGAGACAGTTAAATATGTAAAACAAGTTTTGTGTAACTGCCAAAAAAAATAAATACAATGTTTGAGCTTTATTTTGCTTTTACACTACACTTCAATTTAATTCAGTTTTATTTATATAAACAACAGCTGCCTTAAGGCAACTGACAGTTTTGTTTTTACTAGCAGTCCTTTGATAGTTACAACCTTCTTTTTCTAATTGTAGAAACCAGTTTGAGGAACAAGGATGTATTTGTCACATGGCAGCGTTTGTAAAGCTAATAACTCATCATGTTAACGTGACATCAGCTGAGTGTGGTTTACTTAAGTCCCACTGAAGCAACTGTACTCATCATTTATAATAATGATGCATCAAATTACAATGGTCATACACTATGACAAAGTTATGTGAAATATAAAAAAGGTTTTTAAAGCCATATTTTTGGGAAACATTTTTCTTTTCATTTGATTTTAATGGTTCCCATTGACATTTCATTCTTCATACAATTATAAGGAATAACTTATAAAAGGTTGTTTAAGCTGTTTAAGATGTTTTAGAGGAACAAAAACTTACAGGCTAAAGTGAGAGGAGTTAGGTCTATGGAGATGTCATGCTGTTCGCTGGTCAGTTTGCAGGTATGACTCTCCAGATAGTCTCTGTGACAAGCGTATTCAGTGACCCACTCCACATCGTAATGGCATTCCGACTTAGCTATCATCGTAGGAGTGCTGCCCTGTGAATGTGAAAATTAAGTAAAGTTAGGGGTTAAGGTTCATTCTGCTAGCTGTGCAAAAAAAACCCAACCCCCCCCCCCAAAAAAAAACAACAACAATAACAATGAGTATGAATACATTTTAAGCAGTGAAACAAACAACTCATCATGAAGACTGCAGTGTAACCTACCAAATGCCTGCTTGATGGGCATATGAAGGTGATGTTGACTGCTGGTTTGCTTGATCCACAGATTGCTGGAGGAGTCGAGTCGTCACTTAAAGAATACTGTAAACTCAAGCTAGAGAGGAAAAAGTGCAAGAAGTATGAAAAACTACTAAGAAAAGGTCTTCTTTTCATGTTTATTTTTTCATATAACCAGTCGGTACTGACTTAACCTGTGTTCAAACTTACCAAAGGTTATGTCAACACATACATATATTTAAAAACATGACTATAGCACATCTGCACATTCTTGACCTTCTGATAATCTTTTATTCCTGCATATACTGCCTCTTAGCGCCAAGATTAGAATTTAATTTCAAGTTTCAACTCAAAAAGCACCAGACAGCTCCAAAAACAAGCTTCAAATTACTCTCATAACTTTTACACTGAACAGGAAGTAAACAAACATGAAGAAAGTACCTGTCATCAGTCATTAGCTCTAGCTGCTGGGTAGGAAAACCCATGTTGTATGAGTTATCATGGGTGATGAGGCAGGCTGCAGAGCCCTCTGTACAGTGTTTGTCTGGTAGGTCTGAGAGATGATTGAGGAGAACAAAGATTTAAAAAAAGATTCTTAAATTTCTTCATGTTAGAAAACTAATTTGGTATGATGACGATATACAGGACAGTATGAAAACAACAGTCACAAGTTCCTGCCCCTTTGTTTACAGCTGCTTAACGGGTGTTAAACAGCATTTAGCTTGGTGTTCCTCCGAGCATCATTTTTTCACATCACTACTGGTGTCATTTGGTGAACACAATTCTTTGGTTCACCCTCACCAATGTGTTAGTGTTTTGTTTTTTGACTGAAGCAAACAGCTTGATCTCATTGGGAAAAAAGAAAAAAGCCTCAAAAGAGTATTTTACACCATCTGCTCCGCACCAAACAGCATAAACGTAAAAACAGTGACTATGTTGTGGAAAATTTAGCAACATAGTGTGTGTTACGCAATGCAGTGAGCAGTGCTGCAACTTTTACACAACAGAACCCAAGCAACCACTCAGTAGGATGCATTGTGATTGGCCTGTTTAGCACTGTCAGTTCTGTCAATGTCAGTTTTTAAATTCATCAATGAGAGACTTAGAATCATGTCTTCAATAGAACTCTGGCCCCAGTGAGGATAATCACCTATGCCTTTGCACACCTTAGCTTATTTGACAACTCATAGTGGGTTAACCACCTTCAAGACAATCAAGGGGACAGCTCCCCCATTAGTGGTTAAATACCCGGCAGTCTCCATCAGTCGTCTTAGAACTGAACCGGGCTCTTAATGAGAGAAAATAAACATCTTATTAACACCAGAAGTTTTGTCCAGCTGCCTTCTTTTCAATGTGGCGATGCAATATTTTATTGTGCCGTATTATAGTAATGACCATCTATAGACCTACAAGGAATGGATCTAGATTTAGGGAATACATGAAAACAAAGAAGAAGGGCCTTTAAACAGGCTCCCTTTCTGCTCTGTGCACACTTTGTCAATATAGTGTTCCTCTATACAAACATAGAAAAAACAAAAATCAACAAATTACATTACAGAATCCAATCACTTTCTTTCCTTCAAGTACTCACTGAGACTGCGGCAGATGTTGATGTAGAAGTCTATGCTGTCGTCGCCGTCGTCCACTAGATAGCCATCTTTCAGTTTTATCAGAGGACTGAGGTCATGCTTCTTCCCATCAGAGTCAAACACGTAGCAGGGCACCTGGGCAAAGAAGAGCTGGATTAACACTACAGTACAGATGTATTCGTGCACCACTTTATGCTGCATTCACAAAAAAGCCCCCCCACCCCACAAAAAAGAGCGTTTTGTACAGAGACTTTAAATTCCTGTGGGCCTTCTTTTTCTCTCAGTTCTTTTTTCTAATTTAATAGTGATAGAATATTGTTGTTTTGAGTCATTTAAACTCAGTTTCACCGTTGTGTTACCACAAATTTTGCACATGCAAATGGGGGGGGGGGGGATTGTCAATAACAAGGATGTAACGGATGTATCTGATAATACACAACTTAGTAACTGTGATCATGGATATATCATACTCTTTGGTTTATTTTGTCATTTTTGTTCCCTTTAACATTTTCCTGAAAAAATTCATTTCACACATTTTTTCAAATGTTTCCACATTAACAGGATCACTGTCACAACATGTGACCCATTTTCTGCACAGATAAACGCTGTAAACATCTTTGCAGTGATGGAATATGGTTATACAGCTTTCCATTTCCTCTTCAGCTCATTGTGTCTAATCACAGTGAAGATTTCATTCCTTCTTTCTTATAAATGTAAAAGTCTGGTGAGTGAGTCAGCAACCCCATCAGATGCTCCACTGCACCTCTTTATGTGGCTTGAATTTGTCTTTCTTGCAGGCAGCATAGGTCTTCCACTCAAAGTAATGCACGCACTGAGACACGGTCACAAACTCTGGAGTCCCCTGCAGAACAAAGACAGGAACATGAGTAAGAAAGGTAGTTTCATGTTGACACAGGTGATGAATGCATGCTGAAGTATACGGCACATCATCGTCCATGACATCAACGATTTAAGATGCTGAATGTGTCATTGTTTCCATTATCACAGAGAAATACAGAGTATTAACCTTTGTTGTAGTTATATTGTGGGGAGGGGAAAAAAAGCAAACTTCTAAGTAAGCGTTGAGCCTCAAACAAACACAACCACAGCCTGCTGCCGCTTCTGGATTTGTTGGTTCAGTGCTTCATTCAGAGCTTCTGAAGAACTCTTTGACAGCAGCATTGTTTTTTTAAATTCCAGGTATTCTCCACATTTTAGCTGCTGTTTTACAGAGTCAAAAACAACAACATTCCTCCCATTAATCCGTTTTACTTTACTGTCATAATTGTGTATTCCAATATTACAAATGCTTAAAATTTCAAATGATGACATAAAAGATCAGTGCATGTACAAATAATGCCAGCCTATAGCTGTGTGACATGAGAGCAGATATTCTTAATAGGGTCACCTTAGGCGAGCTGATACACCCACACAGGCACTGTTCGGTTGTTTCGAAGAAAGGTAAAGAGTTAAAACTGTTGGAGACAATGGATGAATTAACTGGTGTGAACCAAGTATAGGATGAACCAGGATTATTTTGAGCTGTGAATCATGCAGTGCTACTCTAGCACAGTCCTTTTTAGTAGACTGAAAGGACATCTCTGTATGCTTCACAAGACTTCACACCATTTCACTGATCCTCAAGCCAATACTGAACATTGCAACCTTAACCTTTATTAAACAGGTAATCCCATTGAGACTCAGCTTCTCATTTACAGGAGAGACCTGTTCAGACAGCAATAAAAAAATGTAGCAGTAAAAGAGGTAAAACTAGAAAAATTTGCATTTCCTGCGAAAATGCAGTGTGGATGCTTTAAAGTTGAAGCTTTCTGCTGAAACTAGCTGAAAAAGCTGAAAAGTTGCAGAAATTGTAAAATCTTTGCAGAAGCAAAGGAACGTTGCTAAAATGTAGTGACTTAGCAGAACTGCAATATCTTAGAGGAAACATAATACTTGGCAGAAATACAATAGCATAGCAGAACTTAGCAGAAATATTGTAACTTACCAGAAACACGATAACTTCTCAAAAATACAAGAATTTAGGAGAAATAGTATAAGATAACAGAAAGAATATATTTAGCCAAACATTCTTAAACATTACAGAAATACTATGATTTAGAAAAACAGTACAACATAGCAGAAATGCTGCGATTTACCAGAGACACTGTAATTTACTATTAATATTGAAATTTTTTTTTAAAAATACTATGTTTTAGCAAAAATACTGTAATTTGACAGAAATACTATCATTCGGCAGAAATACTATGTTTCAGCAGAAATACTCTGGTTTAGCACAAATATTATAACATAGCAATAATACAATTATATAGCAGAAATGCTATATTTAGAAAGAAAAATATAATATAGTAGAAATACTATGATTTAGCAGAAATACTGTAATCAGCACATATACTGTAACATGACAGAAATTCCTCCACTTAGTAGTAATACTGTAACATAAAACAAATGTTATGATTTGGCACAAAAACCATAATTTGGCAAAATACTATGATTTAGCAGAAATACTATGATTGAGCAGAAGTACTAAGATGTAGTAAAAGTACTTTGATTTAACAGAAATACAATTATGGAGGAGTAATACTTTAAAATGGGAGAAATATTGATACACACACACATACACAGAGCCTAAAGGGAAGAGTATTTGTGCCATGGAGTGTTAACAAGAATCTGAGGTCCATATTAGAAAAGCTGCTAAAATCATAAAAGTTTGCAGAATTGTAATAAATGATGAATATCAATTACTGGTCTGTGATAGTGTATTAATTTGTAGGGAAAAAAAACATGTTGCCCAAGGTGTAATTGAACCCACGACCTTTGGGTTGCAGACCTGTGTCATTACCAACTGCGCCACTGGGAAAGAGAGCGAGCGCCCGGAAAACAGGGTGATGAGCAGTCAGAATTAGATTGCGGTGAGAGGCGAAAAACACAGTTTTTTGGAGTTACAAAACGTCGTGTAACTCAAAAACTAGGTGGACTAGAAGCATAATTCTTGTACTGGGTGAATCAGCGTACTTTCGTGTACTTTGACTGTGATTTGCATTGCTCTTTGTACATCTGTCGCTGAGATATGACGAGAGAAGAAAGGGCAGACCTCAGATATGATTGGCTGGCTGGGAAGCCGTGCAGGCCCTGATATGTAAATTTTATATGTATCAGTCCTCACAGAGGATTAGCTGCCTGGGGACCTGGCAGAAATATATACAAATAGTATGATTAAGCATAAATACTACATTTAGTAGAAATACTATGTTTTAGCACAAATACTATAAAATGGCAGAAATACTATAATTAAGCAGAAATACTATATTTGGCAGAAACACTATATTTAGTACAAATCTTATGAAATAGCAGAAATAGTATGATTTAGCAGAAATGCTGTATTTGGCACAAATCTCATAAAATAGCAGAAATAGTATGATTTAGCAGAAATGCTGTATTTAGCACAAATACTGAAAAGCAGCAGAAATGCTATGACTTAGCACAACAGTAATAACTTATAGAAAAATTGGAAAAGCAAAATGGACAGCTGGAAAAATCCTGAACATGCTACGGGTCCCTCAAATCTAATTGTTAATTGAAAAAAAAATCAGCAAAAAAAGTATAACAGTCACACAATCACAAATATGGGCACATATGGAAACACACATGCACAGAGAGACACACACAGGACCAAATTCAGTCAACCAGTCTAAATATATTGAATTTAAGTGATATAATAAGATGCTCCCATCAAAGGGCTCTCTCTCGCTCTCTCTCTCTCTCTCACACACACACACACACACACACACACACACACACACACAGAGAGCCTAAACGGAATAGTATTTGTGCCATGGAGTGTTAACAAGAATCTGAGGTCCATATTACAAAAGCTGCTAAAATCATAAAAGGTTGCAGAATTGTAATAAATGATGAATATGAATTAGTGGTCTGTGATAGTGTATTAATTTGTAGGGAAAAAACACATGTTGCCCAAAGTGTAATTGAACCCACGACCTTTGGGTTGCAGACCTGTGTCATTACCAACTGCGCCACTGGGAAAGAGAGCGCGCGCCTGGAAAACAGGGTGACGAGCAATCAGAATCAGATTGCGGTGAGAGGCGAAAAACGCCGTTTTTTGCAGTTACAAAACGTCGTGTAACTCAAAACTAGGTGGACTAGAAGCATAATTCTTGTACTGGGTGAATCAGCGTATGTTCGTGTACTTTGACTGTGATTTGCATTGCTCTTTGTACATCTGTCGCTGAGATATGACGAGAGAAGAAAGGGCAGACCCCAGATATGATTGGCTGGCTGGGAAGCCGTGCAGGCCCTGATATGTATTTGTATGTATCAGTCCTCACAGAGGATTAGCTGCCTGGGGACCTGGCAGAAATATATAGAAATAGTGTGATTAAGCATAAATACTACATTTAGTAGAAAAACTATATTAAGCACAAATCCTATAAAAAGCAGAAATACTATAATTAAGCAATATAAATATCCTCTAAAAATCCTCTAAAAAGCAGTAAAACTGTACTATGATTTGGTAGAAAAACCCTAATTAATCAAAAATACTAAATTTGGCAGAAATAGCAGAAACACTATATTTAGCACAAATCTTATGAAATAGCAGAAAGAGTATGATTTAGCAGAAATGCTGTATTTAGCACAAATCTCATAAAATAGCAGACATAGTATGATTTTGCAGAAATGCTGTATTTAGCACAAATACTGAAAAGCAGCAGGAATGCTATGACTCAACACAATAGTAATAACTTAAATAGAAAAATTGGAAAAGCAAAATGGACAGCTGAAAGAATCCTGAACATGCTAAGGGTCCCTCAAATGTAATTGTTAAATGAAAAAAAAAAGTATAACAGTGACACAATCACAAATATGGACACATATGGAAACACACATGCACAGAGAGACACACACAGGATCAAATTCAGTCAACCAGTCTAAATATATTGAATTTAAATCATATAATAAAAACTCTCTCTCGCCCTCCCTTTCTCTCTCTCTCTGTCACACACACACACACACACACACACACACACACACACACACACACACACAGGGAGAGAAAATCAAGTTTCTAGCTCAGTCAAGCAGCCTGGGAGCTGCTGAATTTGAATCCACCAATCAGAGAGGCTGTGTACTTTTTCCCGCCAAAACAGGTGCAGCCGTTTTTACACACACAGAGCACAGAGACAGGATTTCTGCAGTGAATTTCTCATACTGAGGATTCCTCTCAAACAAATGGCCATAATTTCCTAACCGTAGGGGCTAGAACAGTCATTCTTACACCGTTTTGTTCAGAAGAGATGGGGGAATCTTAAAGTGTTGACACTTTATCATTAAAATATGAATTATTGAAGATATTTGACTTCTAATGCACCATAACTGAGTAGAGGCAAGCGAAAACTGCCTTGGCTTGCCCTCAAACAACGCTTTCTAACTCTAAATCTATTTGGAGTATTGATATCATTCTTTCACCGTAAGAGACAGCAGGCTTTGGTGAACAATCATGGAAATTTTCAGGTCTCTGTGGAAATCCATCAAAAAGATATGACGAGAGAAAAAAGTGCCTCATTTCCAGAGTTTGAAATCTGAAGAAATCTGAGCGAGGGACAAATTTCCTACCCTCAAACAAACCCAATTCATGGCCAAATGGTAATAGATGAGAAAAAAATTCTTGAATTGTGAGCGTCAGGAGTGTCTGAAGATATACTGGGACAAGCCTCATGTTTTAACTTCGCTTCGTTAAGGAGATATGACGATTCGAATATGCCTCTCATTACAGAAATCAAGCGGTGATTTTGAACAAGCTCTCCATTGACTTTCTATGGAGAGTTTTGCGACTTTGTGTTGGTCTGAGGAGATTTGCCAAAATTCTATAAATCTCACAACAATGATGGTGACATTTTCTGAAAGCCAGCAAAAATACCTACGTTTTGATGTATAATTTGTGTGGGTTGAGTGAAAATTGAGCGAGTAGCAAGAAGTTGTTCGGACATGAAGAGAAAATTGCCAAAGGTACAGTGGCTCACTTAGAACCAACTGCATAGCAACCATAACAACGCATGTATTTTGTGAAAAATCACAAAGATGAAACTCAAAACTTAAAGAGGGATAAGATGAAAACGGTAACAGATATGAAAAAGCTGAATCATTCATGAATAGCCCAATAATTTGTGAACATTTTAAATTTTGAATGGTTGTTCTACGTGAAAGTAGGAAAAAGTAGTTAAGTTTCAAAAACAAGCAAGTTTTAGCAGAATTGCGGAAGTTTCCCATTCATTTCAATGGGACAAATTAAAGGAAAAAAGCTTAATATTTTAAAAAGTATAAGAGCAGAAAATACCAAAAGTCATAGCAGGAATTAGCAGAAAAAGCAGAATAGTTTAAAATTTGAATGGTGAAAATCGGCCAAAAATTGTGAAAGTAGTTAACGGACGAAAAAACGAAAAAACGGGAGCAACTTGAAGAATAATAATAAAGAATAAAGAGAAACAGGAACTCAATAGTGTGGATGCCTAAAGCATCCACACAATTAAAAACTTCAAAGACATATTTATGTTGGCCGTATGACAGTAAAGGGAAGCAGGAACATAATTTGTTTACTAGAAAATTCCAAAAGTAATTAATAATAAACACATCAAGGATTAACTTCTAGCCCAATAACCTTTATTTATTTTCCTAAATGTACTGATAAAAATAGAGATTGAGGATTTAACTATAGCATCTATAACATTACCATTTAGACCCGACTTAAAAAGGAGGAGTAAACTACAACAACAAAGTAAATATAGGAATAACATATTTAAAGATAATGCCATATGTTAAAGCTCTCGGTTAAAGCACTCTCTTTTGCAACATGTCTGAAACGAGGCACAGTTCTGTTAAGATAACTTCTAGTATAATCTGCATTTTGCTGTCATCACTTCTTCTTTTCAGCATTTAGTGATTTGCCCTAAAAATTGTGGAAGCCACTTTCATTTCTCCCCGTCGTACTCTCTGAAACAGAAAACTCCTCTTTGTTTCTCAACAGGAAATGATACTTCAACCCACCACTCATCCACCCCACCAAAACCACAGATACACACAACGCAGCGAGCAGGATCACACTATGAGGTATCTGTCATTATTCTACATCATTTCCAGTCACAGATTCATTGACAAGCAGCGACAGGAATCCAACAATCATCATCTTAGAGTTGTTAAAGTTTGGTTTTAGCAAAAGCGACTTCCAAATGTTTGTTTCACTTTCAATAAATTAGCTTAGTGTCTTAGTTTTTTTGTCTTTCGCACATTTTTCCACACAGACAGAAATACCTGATGAAACAACAAAGTGCCATTTAACTTCCTGTGTTGAAAAACAGGATGTTTAATACTTTGTACCCAAAAGACGTCGAAAGTATCAGCAATAACACACAATAAACTTGATCTTCTGTGCATTTTAATTTTAGAATAAATAAGGTAATTAACCTCAAATGCATTTGTGGATTGTACTTGTCTTCCTGTTATAAACTTAACATATTTCTAAAGTCTGTTTGAATAGGTGAGCTGCACTGTTTGTAAAATACAGATAATCTTCCAAAACACGTTTCCCTCTCTCTGTGTCAACTGACAAAATCTGCCTTTAGGAACAACTACGTAAAATCAAATATCACAATATCGCAAATGTCCTACCTCCTCTAATGGATTACCCATCATTTGTGCAATCATTATGCAACCTTTGGGGGCTAAATAATGATGTCAATGTCAAGTGCTAAACTGACTCTGAAATGTCTCTCCACAGACTCCCCTGCTGAAAGCCCTCGAACATAAGAGCTGAAAATGACACATTTAAAACCTGATTCAAATACAGAGTCTGCACAGATCATTTCCACTTGCCACCTTCCTATGCATCACACAGCTATTAAAGATTAATGTTATGTTTTACTAATGATGTTTGGATTAAAAGAGCAACAACAGAATGCCAACACAGAATGTCCTTTGATCCAGCAATCAATCAAGCAATCCAATTGCTTACTTTTATGTTATTTCCATGCACTAATCAGCATTGTGTGATGCAGTACTAAAGTGTATGGATAAACTTTGCACACCGAGCTAGTGTTATAGCTAAAACTTAACACTCAACTTGTCCAAATATGGTGAATTCGCTCTCCTAAAAAAAGGAGCATGTGCCAAGGTGGCAGTGTGATTAGCAATGTTCTGTCATAGTACTGGTTGCATGCAGCTTTCCTTACACAGGGAGCTCTGCTTTCATAAAGGTTAAAAAAAGAGAGAGAGAGAGAAAAAAAAAGGTGTCCATAAAGATAAAGCCAAGGATTCAAAATAGTAGTGCACATGCTAATTGGTGGACACCATGATTCATGCATGCGAGTAAGATTTATTATTCAGAACCTCTCTACTATGCTGTGCTTCCATTTTGACCCATGTATATAAACCACAATGTGACTAAACTATGTCAAAAGCATCTAATGTTACTGCAGCAGTGCCTGAACGATTGCAGAGACTGAGATACAGCTGCAGCTGCTGCACAACACGTCAGCATACACCAGGTGTTAGTAGACAAAGGAAATTCATACAGAACATCGAACAGTTAGTTTGATATTTTCTGTGCATTCCCATAAATGCAGCTATTGAACAACCAGTAATCATTCATCTAAGAAAATTTGGTATATTTTACTGATTGTCAGTCTTACCATGGTTTTCCCACACTGGAAGCTGATGCTGGTCTGAATCTTGTTGTTGCTTCCAGGACAAGTTTGCGTGCTGTTGAAATCCAGCACAGTGTCAGAGAGCTTCTGCAGGGAAAGGTCACCTGTACATTTGGCAAAGACAAAGAAAACAAAGTCATTACAAAATAATAACATGCATGTAAAGAGTTAAATGACTGAAACTCATTAAACCCTAAATTACATGATATATGTTATTACTGACACATTACAATGTGTCAGTATAACAAAAGAGGAGAGAAACCTTCCTTTAAGTCTGAGTGGTGATTCATTTTAACATCAGAAATGGTAGTTCGCTTTCCTTTAGATCAATGCCAATTCATTTAACTTGATGTGGACCGATCACATAAAGATCACTGAGCTTGCCAGCATGAAAACATTTATCTAATAAAGGTATGACAAAGATTGTTCGGTTGGTACAACAAACATGCATACACAGGTTCTCGTTCTCAGGCTATTCATCCTGATAAGTCACTGAGAAAGACAGTTTGGCAGAATAATGTTGTTACCCTCCAACATCCACTGACCCAGCAGGTCAATGTAAACTCTGAATCTCATTTCCAAATCACCAGACGGCTCTGTACCTTAACATTTTGACCCTGGTGTCTGTACACTGTCATTAATCACTTCAAAGCACTACAAAACAGAAAAGTGGCAGCAGTGGGAAGTCTTGTGCATGTTAAGAATTTGACTTGATTTAAGACTTGGCCTGTTAAATGAACTCACCGCAAGTCAGGCAGACGAAAAGCTAAGATAATAATATGTTAAATGCTGTGTAGCTTCAAAAAAGAATCTGGATCAAACAACTAAAGACCTCAGTGATGATCTGTATGTGTTTAATTGATGAATTCATATTAGGGCAACCAATCTAATTTTGAAGTTCAGGAACACTTGTGGCTTCCATCGATTACTAAACTAAAATAATCAAGATATAATGATTATTGTTCCGCGTTTTTGCCTTCTAGGACTTCGGTTTCCTTTACTTCCTCTGGTTACAGTTATTGTTTTAAACCTTTTTTATTGGTTTAGTTTAGTTGGTTTACAGGTTTCTGTTAAATGCGACATGTTAAAGCGTGATCTCTGAACTGTCTGATAAGACTACTATCACGAGAACACAATAAAGGAGTAACTAAACAACTGTGTGACCTAACACTGACAGCTACTGCAGGTCTTGAAACTGCTGAACTTGGCTGAAACATGGCTCACGTCCCTGCCTGTAATATTCAGTTACAGTTTTTATCTGTTGTTCTTTAGCTGCTGGCAGAACAGAGATAAGAAGCAACGAAATTCAGTATGCAGCATGTATGGATTTAACAGAAATGTATCTACATAATTTGATTAGATGAGCTCAGATGCTGCTTAGAAGCTAGCTGTAAGAAAATTAATGTTCACATATTTTGAAAAGCAACAAAATTAGCAATGCTTTCTCCTTGTAGTTTATTGTAATAATCAGATTTTTTTTTTTTTTTTTTTTTTTTAATTTGTCCATGGTCTACCTCTCCGCAAAGTTACAGGAAATTTCTCTTGGTAGTTTTTTCCCCACAATCTTTTAGATGACATTGAACACATAGAAGCTGAAAGCCTTGCAAACACAACATTAAAAGACAATGAAACCCTAGGATCAGCCTAAGAGCTACTTTCCTCTTATAGAGTGAAGCAAGCATTCATTTTGATTTCAGGAAGCATAGGAGACGAGAATGTCAAAGTGTGTGAGAGAACAGTGTGTGGTTTCTGAGCACAGTCAACCAGACAGCATGGACAAAGGCTCAAGCAGGCAGTAAACAGCACAAGAGAGAGGGAGGGGGAGAGGAAGCGTGAGTCATGTCTGTGTTAGTGAGTGTGAATGCCTGATGATGTGTTCCCGGGTCATGTGATAAATCAGCTGATGTGATTAAACTTCAGCTCAGCTGATCAGCACTTCTTGTTTTCCATGCTTGTCTTTTTTCACTTTACACGTGGGAGCTTCCTCATAAGAAAAATAACTAAAGCTTAATGAAGACAATCTAATGAAATAAGCAGGAAATGCAGGCCACAGATGCACTCGGGAGTCAGACGAGCACTACCATACACCAATTTGTCACCAGAGGAAGGTCACGACCTCAGACTGCAGGACAAGTTGTTGTTGTGGGACTGAAATAAATCTGTCTGGCAGCCAGAAAGGTCTCGGACAAAAATCAAAGGCAGGGGTGTAACTGAGGTTGATATCCTCAAACAATCACAGCGAGCTTATGTCATCATATCAGCGACAGTGGCTATAAAGATGCAATTTATTAAATATCTCATTTAAAGTGAAAAGCACTGGTTTTAAATACCATGTGTTAATTAAAGATGCAAATGCAACACGAATGTGTCTGTTAATGAACAATAATGGAAGCAGCACATTGGTCTCCTGGTTCAAACAAACCCTTTAATTAGTGGTCTCTAAACAGTTGGGCATTCCTCCTCCCAGACGGCCCAATGCTTTGGGCTGTTTGCACTCACAGGGAGAAGGAAAAAAAAAAAGTGGAGCACAGCCAAAGCTGAATGAATCTGATTGATGTGGGAACAATAACGAAGAAAGAGAGCATTCAAGCTAATAAGGCCTGTTAGCAAGATTTATTTAGATGTCATAAACAGCATGTAAATTAGAGGATTTTTAACAAGGAAACAACTAACACTCAGTGACACTCGTCAAACATGAAGGGAAGATATTAAGACAAAACACGTCTTGTCTGAGATTTACTTTCACATATCTGCTGAGTTGCAGCCTATGGCAGCAGCTCCCATTGCCTTTTCATTTTCAATTTTATAACTTTACTTCCTGATGAAGCTCATTTTAACTGCTTATTGTTTTTTATACAAAGGTGAAATGGCAACCTTGTGTTTTGTAAGTCACATAAAGTTGAGTATTACATGTTAATGCTTTTTTTTTCTCCTCATGTTCTTGACAATGAAGTCTCCTTACTATTCCCCGAAGAGCTACTCAGCCAATGACGGGGTTTCGATGCTGGACAAGTTTCAGTGATCATCATGGGGAATCTCTCAGGGTGCTGATTAAACCTTAAACACAGCACCGTGAGTCCAGTTTGATGCCTTTTGTGGAGCATTGCAAAGAGGCAATGCCACACTCATACACTCATACAGTGTCGCAAAACATGGCTTCAGGACTTCTCTGGTGGACTGGGACATTTATCTGAGCAGTAAGAAGGAATGTGGCAAGACTGCACTAGTTGTGATTGAAAAGTGGTGCCGTCCTGGATATGTTACTGCAAAGAAACATTTGTGGCCTGAAAACTGAAGCTGAAGAAATGCATCCATGTGACTCGCTGAGGGAATGTGTCATTGCTGCTGCTGCTGCTGTTGTTTGAATCAACACGCCGTTCGGATTCCTCTGTCAGCTGATGCAAAGCTCATCCCAACGACTGTGGCTGTGTTAATGGATGAGGATAATAAATGGGTCCAGATGGTCCTCAGCACCACTTACTGACCATACAACTGAACACTTTTTCCAACATCTTAGTCACAGATACAGGAAATCGTTACCACCTCAGCCTGTAATATTTACATTCAAGCTTTTGTATCATACTAGATTTTATTTATTGAGATCTTCACTTTTTCTACAACTTCACAATTTTCAAGATAAATAGTCTCATCTGACATCATCTTTATCATCTTGAAACAAAATAGCTGATGTCTTGGTCCAGAACACAGAAAACACAGTAATGTTCATATGTAACACCAGCAGCCTTCAAACCTTAAAATTCAACTCCCTGAGCTTGACTTTGGAATCAATTCTAAGAAGGAGAACCAAATTTAAATCATTTTCCCCCTCTCTCAACAGAAGGACAGAAGGAATACATCTTGGACTGTAAAATGTGAGCAGAAGAACAATAGACTTGTTTTGTAAACAGGAAAATACCAGTGGCAGAGTGGAGTAGAACAGAAAGGCAAAGCATACCAGAGCATAACAAACACAATGGTCGACAAGGTCTGTGATGAATTCTAGTGGCTCATGATTTACTTTGGTGAAGTGTTTTACTTTGGCCAAGAACTACTCCAAACAAACATATTCAGTTCATTATCACCGAAAGAGAAAAGTCAAATTCTGGCATTTTAAAAGACTAAAAACATTTTTAGCTAAAAGAATAAATTCAGCTCTTATCTGCACAAAAATAGGTCTTGGGAACATAACAGCTAGAAGTGTTGTTCTGCTAAATGTCTAGTTTATAGGATCTAATAGTTTTCATAACAGTTCTTTTTGTTTTGATTTATCACCTTGCAAGTTCTGAGAGCCCAACATCACATTTTAAATGGTTAGAAGAACCAACAAAGAACCACATTTAAGAGACCCGACAGGCACTTTTGGTTAATAAAGCTATCAATCATCAGATTTATTCCCAAGTAGTTCTTATTTGACTAGTTTATAGATTTGATGTCTTCATTTGATTACACCAGTTCTATCTAACTTAATTAATTTTGCAGGTCCTGAGACAAAGCGGTTTCTTTGTTTCCAAAAACAAACCGTGACAGAAAAAGTTTGAGAGCCACTCGCTCGGCTGAATTGCAGAAAGACGATAACAGCCTGATGGTCCCCTCAAACAATTTGGGGGACAATGAATAAAGACGCTGAGACACAAGAGGCCTTTAAAGACAGATGCTGTTTGTGGATGTTGCTGACACACAGCATCGGCAGCATCAGCAGTCCGATCAGCACAGAGACGGGATCTCTGATGAAGCTCTGAAAGACAATTAGCACTGTAACCCCTGCTGTCAGCAACAACACTGAAATTTTCCACAAGAAAAACAGCACTAATGTTCTCACTTTTCATCCTCCGAAACAGGAAAGTGCAATAATATATGCACCTTCTAAACCAAATAAGGTCTCTCTCTCTCAAAAGTATTAAAAATTTATACTCAAAATTATGTAATTATGAGTCTTTTTTTTTTTTTAAATACTTTGACACGATCGACAGAAAAGTAATTATTATACCTGATTTGAATATATTCAGACACAATACTGCACATTTTAAAGAGCATTTATAAACTGTTTTGTGACATTTTGTAGGGAAAAAATGATTGAAAGAAAAAATAAAGTAAATCCAAAGTATATTCAAGCTTGTTGTGATTTCCTGGGGGGGTTATGGTGTTTTAAAAAATTACAAAAAAAAAAAATCTGAAATTAACTTTCTCCATCAGTGCTCCTGCGACAATAGAGACAACGCCATGCAGAATATGCTGTAGCTGCCTGTTTATGCATTAATTTATTCGCTTCACAGCGTGATGAGCTATTGTATTTTCAGTTTATGGAAGTTAAATGTCACAGATGAGCAAACGGCACTATGTGAAAGGAGGGTTTAATTCTGGCATTTTAATATGTAAACAGTATTTAACCTTTGGCATTGCTCTGTTTGACAGCATCCTCTAGTGTCCCTCTTGTATCTAATTTTTTAAAGCGACTCAAATATTCTTATAAAGCGCAGGCTTTGACTGTACTGCAGGTGGATCATGAGACATTATTAGCAATAAGTAGACTTTCATAACTACCTTTAACATTCAAGTTTAATTAAAATGAAATGTTGACATTTAAAATTGAAGCCGAATGAAAAAAGTAATAATTATAATAATTTCCCCACTTTCTGACTATTTTTTGTTCCTGAACTTTTCTTACATCTTTCACTAGCAGTGAAATGGCACAGTGCTGAGGCTGGAAGTAAAGTGATGGAAACCATTAAACCTTTAGAGGATCGAAGGGAATCAGTGAAGTTTGTGTAACGATTGTTTAGTGACTAAACGTTTAGGTAGGCCACAGCAAGTTTTCAGACTTTGAAATGAGCCACTGCAGTCTCACATTTGGGAACAGCTTTGCATCAACGTTACAATGACACCGACAATAAATAATAATAAATCATAAACACATTAACAGGCTACCTATACAGGCAAGCTGTAGTTAGCAAATAATTTGCATGAGGAAAAGTTTTTTAAAGTTCTATAGAAGACACACTTTACTCTACAAAACATTTGCCTTTCAGCAGGATTTCAAGGTGCAAGACAAAGTCCAGCTGTGTGACTGTCATGAGACACAGCTAACAGCATGCTTGCAAACAGACCCTTCCACACATAAATATGAACCAAAGCTTCTCAGCAAAACAAAAACAAGAGTTTTTCTTCTGGTGCAAACGAACTTGACACTTGTTGCAAAACCATTTCCACACTGAAACTTTACAGATGAAGGCAACTAAAAGGATTGTAAGCAAAATCCTTTTTACAGTAATAAGATGCTGGAATATGTGCAGGACACCAGCTAACGACGATTTACACTCAGGAGTGACCTGTTTGTTTTTCCACACAAGCCCACAGCTAACGCCTAAAAATCAACTCTCAAATTAGCAGGAATTAGATTAACTCATTTCCTTTAACTCTTAGCCAAGCACGGACACACACACGTACCCCCACTCACACTTATTTACATGATCGTAATGTCACTGGCCTCACATTAAACATCTCTCTCAGAACAGTGAAAGTTACTTAACGTAGCGTCTTGTTGTAATACTACCTTGGAAATTGCGCTGTATTCACGCTGAAAACAACATACTGAGTTTCTACATTACTAGCACTATACTACTATAATGAGCCATCTGGATGCTGCCATGCCTGGCTGATTTGTGATTCAACACGCTGTCCTACTGACACCATTTCTGTGCTGTTTGTATAGTGCCAAATAATAAGATAAGTCATCCCAGGGCACTTTATACTATTGTTGAAGGAATCCCAAATAAAACCAGACCAGTGGTGGGCGGATGCCCGTCTCAGTAGGCTGTAGTGAGAACAGTCTGACTCAAGAAGTAGACTGTTTGTGTTTGCTTTCTACTACATGAAGCATCTTCCACCCTTTTTGCTGTTGAGTTTTCAAAATCCTCTGGACAAAAACCTTAAAGCCAACAGCCAAACTAAAGGCACTAAAAGGCATCTTTATGGTCTATCCATAAAGATAAAAAAAAAAATATATATATATATATATATATATATATATATATATATATATATATATATATTATATATATATATATTATATATATATTATATATATATATTATATATATATTATATATATATATATTATATATATATATATATATATATTTTGGGAATAACTTCTCCATTTGGATCTTCTTGAAGCTTTAAAGCAGGGGTCCCCAATCCCAGTCCACGAGGGCCGGTGTCCCTGCAGGTTTTAGATGTGTCCGGCCTGGTAATGAACTAATCATGTGATTCAGGTGTGTTGACCCAGGGTGAGATCTAAAACCTGCAGGGACACCGGCCCTCGTGGATTGAGATTGGGGACCCCTGCTTTAAAGCCATGGCTGCTGTGGCTGATAGGTGTCCTGATACAGGCACGTAGGTCTCATCTTCTCTACTTTGAATTAGTTAACTGCGTCACTCCAGCAAGTTTGTGCTTTTAGGAGCATATCTTAATGTATGGTAGAGGTCACCCAAGAAGTTTATGCCCAACTTTTTGATGAGCGACGTATGCAGGATTATGCATTTCAGGCTTTAAACCACCATCTCTCATCCACTTTCAATTAGGATGACATCGTGCATCACCCAAACTAAATTGTGAATTTGTTGTTTTGCTTAGTTTGCAGTGTTTGGCATGAAAAACTTTTCAACTGCCAGCTAATCAGCTAAAGTCATGAGAATAACCTGAGAGAGTGAGATGACTGCCTGTCCATCCAACAAGAAAATCAAAGCGACGTTGATCACTGTGGTTAGTCTGCTGTGTATGTAGAAAGTTAGTAACACGAAGCCAGGTTGACTCAAGCTAACTACTAATCAACACTTGGTCGACTTGCCCTGTAGAGACTGGTTATTGCTGCTATGATGATTGTGCTTTGTATGGATACTAATACTGGATCTCAGGCTTAAGATGATAGTGACAGGTTTAAAAAAGAAAAAAAAAAAAAACTGAACTGAGCATTTTACCCCCTGCACCAGAATCATGATTTGTGCAGAATGGTTATTCTTCAGCGTGATGGGACAGCAAGAGGAACAGCTAACAAACAGTGGGTAGGTTGGTGGGCACTATAACCCACAGAAAGGACAAGGAAGACAGAAAACTCACCAACAGACTGCTCTTTGTTGGTGGTGAGGTTTGTTAAACACATGGCAGTGCCAGGTCCACAGCTGGTTGATGGTGAAGAGTCACAGAGCTTTAGTGTATATCTCACTTTATTATCTTGATCTATTGCCTCCCATTTATATCTGCAAGACAAGGAATAGAAGACAATAAGCAAATAGATATCCAGGAAATGAGCTTGTTGGCCCCGAACCCACAAAATTACAGTCTGGGACAACAAATGACTATCATTTCCACTGCTACTATAAAGATAAGTCATTGTTTTGGGCTGTAAAATGTTTGAAAATTGTTGAAAGGATTTTTTCCTCTATCAACAGTCAAAAATAGTTACTACAATGAAGAAATGGGAAATGCATCTTTAAGAATTTATACTGTCACTCGTGTTCTTTTACTTATTTCTCCTATAAAATAAATCACACTCTGTACAGCAAAAACACACTGACATACGAATGACAGTTTAAAATATCTAGTAGTTTACAGAAGTACAGCTTTTATGTAAATTATGATTCGTGCTTTGCAAATGTAAGTTTTTCTGCTTCTTTTTCCTTCACACATCCTTTAAATAAATTTGAAGCTTGGACTTTTGATTTGGCAAAACAAGAAATACAAACGTGCCTTCGAGTTTTAAATTATCTTCTTCTAAATTTACCACTTCAATCTTTGGCAGAAAATAACAGATGCCTTTCTCTAAATACTTAAAACTTAAATTTAAGGCATTCTTTTCTTTAACAAACAAATGTAACAATAACAATAAACAAAATGGACTGCATTTAATCTGAGTTAAGTGAGATTAAACCAACTGAGATTAAAAACAGAGAAAAGAAAGGAGGTGGTCATAAAATAATTTTTAAAAACCCAACGCTTCCATTTCAGTGAGTGTGGAAAACCCATGTGCAAGCCTTACACACACACACACACACACAAGGTTTCACTTCTCATTTTTAACTAATATTGAAGTAATCTTTTTATGACACAGAAGTGAGGACAGTATTTAATGGTTGTATACTAAAAATTCCAATAGTTCAGAAATGTTCTTGTCATTTTCACTTTTATTAAAATATGAATTAATCATTAGCATCATTATTTTCCCCCTGTTAGGTATAACGTGATATGGTATTGTGTGATATTAGATGTTTTTCTAATAAAACAAGTGTTGTAAAACCTAAAAAATACAAAAATACACCGTGTTCTCTGAACGTAAGGAGTAATCCCACATTTATCAATACGGATATTGACCTAAACCACACTGTAAAGGAACAGACGAGGAACAGAAACTAAGGGAGAAGTTAACTGTAAGCCATGTGTGTTTATAACCAACATCCTCAGAAGCTGCCAAATCGAGGAAGTAATATTAACCCAGGCTGAACCCAAGCGTTGAGTCACCGGGTTATCATTTGCGCTTTATTGCTGAGTCAATATTTGCACAGCAGCTACTGAGACAGCGCTCCATTAAAGAAGGACAACGCTGACTTTATTTTAACTCCCATATTTATGCTGTTATTCTCTTCTGATTCGTTTGTTTATGTAAATACTGCCACACCGCTGCTCTGTGAGAAGAACGCGACGTTGCTAACGTTTAGCATTCCCTAATTAAGCACGACAGTTTTGTGCACGTTTCGGCATTTATAGCTAAGCTTCACTTTTTTCCTCGATGAACAAGAAAAACTAACTAGCATCGACGTTCTGTGAGTTTTAGGGGTAGTCTGATTCAGCTGTACTGGTTTGCTAGCTGATTCAAACTTATTTAGGTTGTTTGCTAAATAAGAAAAAAAAAACTACCTATGACTGGAAATAACCATTCGTAGACATATTTCTCAATTCAGGTTATTTAGACGATGTGTGTACACGAGAGGACAACGGCTGCACCTTTAACGCTGTTTAATCTGTCAGCAGCTGCAGTGTTTGTACCCCCCGAAGGTGTGTATGTGTGTGTTGTTACCTGCAGAGGTCCTGGTACCACGGGCTGTTGTTCTCCACCGCTCCGGACCGAATCAACAAACAGCCTAGAAAGGCCGCGAACCACAGAGCCAGCTTCAGAGGCTCGCAGCGAGAACATTTATACCCAAACATCATGATTACTGTACCGGGTAGCGTCTGTGGAGCCTAACTAAGACGACATGATACAGCAGAGTGTCTCTGCTCCTCACCAAATCAGTAGGAAGTGACTGCACCACATGACAGGACATCACATGACTCTCATGATGGTGACTGAAGGGGCGTTCGCGGTCTGTGAGAAAAATATGACATCTGAAAACGCGTGAAAAAGTTTACGTGTTAAAGTGTAAAGTGTTAAGTAATAGCCAGCGTAACAAAATAATTTTGGCTACTTATTCACAACAGGTGGCCACAGAAGGAATCTGTGTCTCCTCCCGGATATCTGTTGCTTCTTAGGTAAAAATGCAAGCCAATACACAAGAGAACCATTAGGAAAGGTTACAAATAAGAAACAAAACAAATCAAACCAACCAACAAACAACAGAAACAAAAGCAATGTGTCAAACAGAAAAAGACAAACAAAACAACGAGAAAATGATCATACGTGAGGGCATATAGCAAGAAAGTAATTGTAAATTTACATTTATGAATGTGGAAACTGGCAACAAGTAGCATTAACAGTAACAGCAGTCACATGAACTCTTCTTCTTTCATTTTCATGATTTTTTGTTTTAAAGCATAAGACATTATATGGATTTTTAAAATTTTATATTTTTAAAATATAGAAATATTTTTATTGATGTCCAACAAATAGTATAAATTACGTGTCTTACTGATGTTGTTTTATTGATATATTTTTTTAATCCCACATACAATAAACCACTATAAACTAAAAATCACACATATTTTTTAACCATTTGTTATTAATGTAACTGTTTTGCGCTGTGCTGAACCAGATTCTTTTCCAAGTCATTACTTCAAACTACACAAACTCTAAACCGTAGTTAATTGCTAATATTTGCATTTGTCTTGGATGACTTGAGACGACTGCTGGGCTTTAGTTCTATGTAAACAAACTGTAATTGGGCTGAATTAATTTACAACACAGTGCTACTCACTAACAAAAAACCCATGTCAAACTATCAAGACTTGAACTATTGTACCTATCAAATTCATACTTATGTTAGGAATCCAAATGCATCATTATTGATTAAAAAAAATGAATTAACAACAACAAAAGATTTTATCACTCTTGAGATTCTCCAAGTGACAGAATAAACAAGTTGAATTTTTCTAGTTACATATTCTCCACTGTATATCCGACGTTACATGAATGCGACATTTCTGATGACACATAGCCAAGAAGTTGACTCGAAGTATTTAGCCCTGAAGTTTGTCTTACAGGTCAATCCTGTTCTGAAGTCGCTTCGTTGACTTCTGACCTTACACCCGTGAAACATTGACAACATTTCGTTTATTAGAGGATTCTACTGTGAGACATCCTTCAGTCTGTTAGCAAACATAGCTGTGATTAAACTGCAGTTCAGGACCAAAATACATTAAATGCAATTAAATAAGCTTCTCCAGGTTTTCATTTTGCGCCATCTTGTGGCCATGCTAGAGCAACGAAACTGGGGAAGGTGTCAGACTTACTTGTTTACAAAGTAATAAATTTTCAGTTATATAATGGAGAACTAACAGCGCTCTCATTTAATCTGTTATTTGTTAGTTTAGTATAACAGGCTGTGGGTAGTGCCTCTGTCAGTAATAAGGCTATAAAATTAGCAATAATTCAGGCCTATGATTTGGATGAAATTAACAGTGAAGATATAATGAAATCCAAAAAATATTCACCTTTGCAAAGATATCAAAATTACATTTGTTGGCAAGCTGGTTCAGGTCCTTGTGTTTGACAACCTTGGTTCAGAGCCAGCTAAGCAATCTGAGGTATTTACTGCTGTTATTGTTACAGCCACCTAACCCAGGCACATCTTTGCATTATGGGAGGAAGTGGAGAGACGCCACACAAACATGAAATACTTTAGCTAGTGTATTCAAACTCAGAACCTTCTTGCTGTGAGCCAACAGTGCTAACCACTCCACCACTATGCTGCACAGCAGTCATTTATTTAAAAATACTTTCTTTTCCAGTATTCATTAAAAAATTCATTTAAGCAGTTATAGATCTCCAGAATACATATGAAGAAGAGTTGAAGAGCTATGAGGGTCCTTTAAAAGTAGTTCTTGTTTATTTGGATTTTATTGGACAGCAGATTTACAGGTGAGTCACAGGTGACTGGTGGACAAAAAGGTGAACTCATGTATTTCGCAAGCACATTAGATTCCCATGACCTCCACAAAGGAAGGGCATTAGAGAACAAATACATGGTATGACACATTTTTTTTAAAAAAAAAAAAAAGAAGAAGAAGAAGACATGATACTTTCACAAAAAATAATTCTCTATCCAGCTCAAATGCGTAATAAATGACATTTTGCTCTCTCTCCCATAATCTCAATTCAAGATTGTTGTTGTGTTATGTCGCCTGCCTGTGGAACGTCTCTTCTATCACTGCTAACCAGAAATAATGTAGCGCCATCTAGTGGTCTAATTTAAATTTGGAACGCTGTAATCACTGGAAGCGATGACACCTGTGGAGATAGTAATATATATATATATCGCAGAGCGACAACAGCTTTTACAGCTTTTCTCTTTGCCAAAAGATGCCCTGCTGCATTATGTGGCTGCTAGCTGCCTTCTGCATGTCAACAGGTACAGCATAAAAATACACGTACTACAAAGTATGGATTTTTAGCTTAATAGTGATAATAGTTTTTTGTGTATGTAGTTGGCAGTGTTCCCATCAGTCCCGCCAGTCCTTCCACAGGTTGGTGCTCATTAGATTCATTTGCATGTTTAATTTACATATGCTGCAACATAACAAATAATCTGAGGATTGTAAATTTTGTAGGTAATGTTTCTTTAACTGCCACTACCACGGGTGGGTATGAGATCGCCACTGCAGCGACTCCAAGAGGTAAGCTCTAGTCTTTTAAATTCATAATCAATCAATCAATCAATAACATTTACAAATGTAGTTAAGATAATGAAAGTTTCACTTTCAGTTGGCGCCCATTTTTATTTTTTATTTTATGTTTTGTTTTGTTTTTAAAGACGCTCCCAATGAAACGTACTCTGCATCAGTTTGGTGCAGATTACATGCATGTAGATTTCAGGGTGGATGCAGTATGAAATGTGCAGCAGTTCCCCTTATTTTAAGAGTTCAAGTGTGACATGATAGATTTTTGATGTGTCTATGATTTTATTTTTTAATTTTTTTTTTAAATTACACCCACAATGCCACCAGCTCTGCTCCAGGCTGGTGATCAGTTAATGCACTTGCATCATTTTTACATTTGCTAGAACACAATGATGCCTTATGTCATTTCTAACACTTCTATGGTGATACATAACAGGCAATCTTCACAGAAAATATTTCTCTTTCATGGGTCCTCCGTATTTGTTTCAGATGGTGCAAGTTCTTTAACTGATGCCCTGATTGCCAGCAGTCTTGCTGAATGTTGGTTCTAATCCAGTGTTTATTTTGTACACCCTTAAAATAAGAAGTGGAAACATGAATGATATTGGATGTATTTTTATTTCAGATTATGCCATTTCTCTAAATCACACCATGAATACCACCAGCTCTGCTCCAGGTTGGTGCTCACTGAATCACTCAGAATATTTTACATTTGCTAGATCATGAATCCAGTCCACTTAACTGTCTCCAGGGTAGTTGTTGTGCATATGATATTATGATTTAGTGTGGACCACTGCATACAATGGGTGTACAATAACCCAGAATCTTTGATTCTGGTATCGTTACGGTCATTTATATGTAATCTGTACTGGATGTGTTTCCATTTCAGTTGGTGCAACTCCTTTAAATGATGCCCTGAATGCCAGCAGTCTTGCTGAAGGTTTGTGCTAATGTGTTTCTGTGGGTTATGTCACTGGAAAGACATTAGTTTTAATATAACTTGTGCATGTTTAAGAAGTGAAACTTGGATGTTTGTTTCAGACAATGCCATATATTTAAATGACACCTTCAATACCACCAGCTCTGCTCCAGGTTGGTGCTCACTGAGTGACTCAGATTATTTTCCATTTGTAGAATATAAATTCCATCATTATTCTTAACTCCCTTGTAAATCCCAGGATGGTTGGTGTGTGAAATTCTTTGATTCTTCCTTTTTGATTATTATTATTTATTTTTTTTTGTATTGTTGCTGTCATTTATATGGAATCTGTACTTCACAATGTAAACACTGGATGGGTACTGGATGTGCTTTATATTTCAGTTGGTGCAACTCTAAATTATGCTCTGAATACCACCAGTCTTGCTGAAGGTTGGTGCAAATAATTGTTTTGTCATTGGAAGGCCATTACAGTGTTAGTATACTGTGTACATGCTTAAAAATTGGAAAGCTGGTCAATATTGGATGTTTGTTTCAGATTATCCCTTAAATTTGAATGACACCCACAATAATACAGACTCTGCTACAGTTTTGTGTTGGCTTGACTCACTTGCGCTAGTCTACTGTTGTATGATTAGACATTGACAGACAGCTCCTGCAGATTAATTGTATTTTTCTTGGTTAAAAACATTGTGTGTACTTGTAGTTTCTGTTTTAGTTGGTCCGAGATTTTTAACTGATGCCCTGAATGCCACCAGTCCTGCTGCAGGTTGGCCATTATTTTTGTGGGTTATATCTTCACAATTAGTCTTTAGTATTTTGTACATGCTTAAAAGTGGAAACATGGTGGACGTTGAATGTGTTTCTGTTTCAGATTATGCCACATCTTTCAATGACACCCACATTACTTCAAATACAACTGGCTCTGCTTCAGGTTTGTTTTCACAGGACTTCAGACTCTCAGGTTTTATGTTTGAGATTTTCTAAATATGTGGCTGTCTGCAGGTGCTGCAGCTCCAGAACCTGAATCTTCAAAGAATGAGAGTGCAGAAACTTTGAAAGGTAAAACTGGAGCATAGCATGAGATTAGACTAGATTAGCTAGTGTCAGCCCTTCTACACATCCTACTATAGACACAGTATTTAAGATGCTTTAGCCAGCCCAGATGAGATACTCAGATGCCATCAAGCACTATTTCAGTTAATCAATGTCCAATCAGCTGGCTCTGTTCTGGGATCTTTCTTATCTCGCTGCCTCTTGCCTTGCACATATGGCCATGGAACAGCCGATCACAAAATCGAGCCTTACTGGAGATGGAAAAATCAGCCTCTTGATTAGTGGGCCACACTAAACCACTTAGTTTTCATGTCCAATGACTACTCTTTTTCTGATTTTTAAATCCTGCACTTTGTCAGAGTTTAATCAAGACATGCCAGTCCAGGAGGGAGACATTCTAATTCCGGTAAGATGGAGGGGTTTTATATTTATTTATATTTTGTGTGGCACTGCTAATTGCTGTATGTACTTGCAGGAGAACAGAAATGCTGTACAGACTCTGTGGCCGGATGCCACCATCCCTTACATCATCACTGATGAACTGGGTAGGTTGTTGTGCCTCAAATAGGGCCAGATATTTGATTACTGGATGATAACTGATTTGGTTTTGACTCCAACAGTTTCCCGAGGGGCAGAAATTAAAGCTGCCTTTAAGATGATATCGGATGTCGCATGTATTCGTTTTAAGAAACGAGACACTGAGTCGAACTATTTGAATCTTGTGACTGGCAATGGGTAAGAAGTCAACTATCTCTGGGTAGGTTCATTATTTTGTTAAAGATGAAGCAGTACAGGAAATTGCCATAAATTGTTTCCAAGGAAACAACTAACACTAAGGAAATTAGAAACTTCCAGCATTTGCTGGCCTGCTCTCTGCCACACCTGTTTTTATTACAGGTCTATCTCTAAACGCTTCAATCATTCAATCCAATTTTATACTGTGGTGGTTTCACTAGAGACTTGAATACCTGATACTAGAAAGGGATGGGGAAGAAAAGGATTTAATGAAAGATTTATAGATGGGGAAACGATGTGCTTGGCAGCAAAAGGGAAAGCCCATAAAGTAGGCATGGTCATACAAGACCATGGGGGAGGGATAAATCTCCCCCACTCATTAAAGCCTGCCCAACAATTATTTAACCTTATTACTTATTACTAGTTTGTGACACAAATTGCAGCCTGTTCCATTCAATTTGGTACATTTTGGCTTCAGCCTCCATTATCCATATATTCAGACATTAAGGGAGAATCTCCGGTCAGAAATGAGTGGTTGAACTCTAACATTTATTTATTTTTTCGCCTAGCTGTGCCTCATTCGTTGGTTGTCAAGGAGGAGCCCAGCAGCTCTTCTTTGCTTCAATGTGCACCGTGGGGAACCTTTGCCATGAACTGCTCCATGCTCTGGGACTGTATCATGAACACACTCGTGAAGACCGGGATAAATATGTCACAGTGAACTGGCAGAATATTGTGGCAGGTACACAAGCTCATTTGCTTTTTGCATTAGTTGTAATGCAGTTAAAAACAAGTTGGATCCAGATTGTTCACACAGCCCAGTTACTTCAGGTGCAATTTAAATCTTTGGTCAGTAAAAGTGAGACCTCTTTGTTTGTATAATGGAAAATATGCCCCCAGTGGTGTTGATGGAATGTAAAGTACAAGTTGGTGAACATGAATGTTAAGATCCTCTCCTGCCAGCTCAATCTCTCCTTGTCAAAGCTCTCATCTTCTTGAAACAAGAACTATAACTGTCTCTTGTAATGCACATCAAAGAAAGGGAACATTAACTTCAGTATGAAGAAATTAGTTTGGCTATTATTGTGATACAGTAGATGCATCATGTTCAGCTATGCTGTTTTGGATTTCTTTTTCCTTAAAGGGAAAGAAAATAACTTCAAGGTGAAGCATGGAAACACTCAAAACCTACCCTATGATCTCACGTCCATAATGCACTACGGGCGGTAAGTTGACATTGTCCTCATTTCATTTTCCAGTTTTAAAGTACTTGAAACAGACTCCAGATAAGTTTACCCTCCCCCCGGTCTTGCAGGGATTTCTTCAGTACAAATGGAAATCCAACTGTGTTGCCTAAGCAGCGTGGTGTGGAGATAGGTCAGAGGACCCATCTGAGCCAGCTTGACATAGAAAGACTGAATAAACTCTACCGCTGTGGTAAATTGTGAAACTAAATAATTGCATGTTTCATTTTGTAACAGTTACATGTTCAATTGACAGTAAATGTGGCACAAACTACAGACAAAAGCAACCCTGACATTTCTTCTTTCATATAAGATGACGTCTACTGGTTAACCTGCATTCTGATGAAATTAAGTGAATTAAAAAAAAAAAAAAAATCAATTTTAAGATGGGTGTGTCTTATTATTTTTATTTATTTGTATGCACGGTTACCCTATTTGTGATATTCACAAGCGCTGTTGTGTGGAGAAACTACGCCACGTACTGGACACTGGAGGAATAAAAATTGGCAGAGAAGCGACACAATATTCACATGTATGTGTGTTCCAATAAATTTTGTTGCCACCATGGTTGTCTTCTTATGAACAACAGAAACACTACAGTAGCATCATGCCACATGCTAGAATTACAAGATGACATTTGTAAAAGCAGAAGGGGCAAGCAAAAAAAGTTTAGAGATATTCAGGCTCAATACTGACATTTGAAAAGCTGCATATGATGATCAGTCATGACTCCATATCGAGTGATGGAGGTATTGTGGGGAAGTTTGTCCAGTCTGAAAAGGAGACTGTAATATGAACGTAGACATCCAGTGCTGTATTCTAAAGGTCTTTCATATACCCACAACGGTCAACAGTGGCAGGCTGAGAGTCTAGTTTGGTCTGTAGGAGGAGCTAAGAGAACAGGAAGCCTGTCGGCATTAAGCTGTGGGTAACGTGAGCAGAGAGGAAAGACTTTTGCATCCTACCTTTCAATTATCTGTCAGGTAAACAACGACTTTTAAAGTCAACTCAGTTCAAAGGTAAGCTCAGTCTTTTTCATTTTGTGTAAATTTGACATTTATATTCCATTTTCATCCATCAGTGCATTTTCTTTAAGCAGTGCAGATGAAGACTTTCTTGCATTTTGTCCTTTGCTGCAAACGTGAGGAAATATTCTTGCCGCTGTTTTTGTTTTGTGTGAGAAGAAGCAATCATATGTTCAAATGTTTTTGAGAGGTTTTCAAAGTCTGGAATGCAGCCTTGTCCCCCTTTTAAATAGGAGCCTGTTGGTAAGCTGGCATATTGAAGCTTCAGTCTGATCCCTCTTTCTTGGCAGACGGTGGACAAAGTGTCGGTTTTGTTTGGGCTTCTCAGATTTACCGTGTAAATGCTTTGGATTACACACAAGGTGCTGAGTGTCCAGCCAAGAGATAAACCGTTAAGTGGCAGCTCAACGTTGTTTGAAACCTTTGAACTGTAGTTGAATTTTGCCTGGAAGATGCAAAAAGGATGTGGAAATTTTTCCACTCAAAATCTACTAATTTTGCTCACAAACTCACTGGTGTGCCTGTGATCAACATGCCAAGCATGCTTTTATTTTGACGCAGATTTGAGTTCGCAGCTCTGTGTAATCAAACCTGTTAAAAATAAAATAGTGTGTGTGTGTACACACAGTCAAGTCCATAATTATTCATATTCATAATTGTTTTGAGCAGAAATGACAAGGGTGTCTTCCAAAAGATAAGATGATCTAAAAGAGGCATCATTGTGGGGGAAAAATTCTCAGCTTTTATTTATATCTGAGCTAAATAATAATCAATAGAAAAGCCTTTATTGGCTATTACAGCAATCAAATGCTTCCTATATTTGGAGACCAGCTTTTTGCATGTCTCCACAGGTATTTTCGCCTATTCATCTTTAGCAATGAGCTCCAAGTCTTTCAGGTTGGAGGATCTCCTTATCATGATCTTTAGCTCCCTCCACAGATTCTTGATTAGATTCAAGTCAGAACTTTGGCTGGGCACTGCAAAAATATGTTTTTGTCAGCTAACCATATCTTCACCACTTTTGCTGTGTGTTTTGGGTTGTTGTCGTGCTGAAATGTCAACTGGTGCCCAAGGCCAAATTTCTCTGCAGACTGCCTGATGTTGGTGTTAAGAATCTTCATGTATTGCTCTTTTTTCCATGGTGCCATTTGCTCTGATTAGGGTCCCTGGTCCATTGGCTGAAAAACACCCCCAAAGCATTAGGTTCCCACGTGACAGTGGGGATGGTCTCCTTAGGGTGAAAGGCTTCATTTTTTACGCTAAATGAAGGAAACATCATTGTGGCCAAACAATTCAATTTTTGTTTCATCTGACCATAACATAGAAGACCAGAAGTCGTCTTCTTTGTCCAGATGACCATTTACAAAGGCCAGGCAGGCTTTTGTGTGCCTTATCTGGAGAAGTAGCGTCCTCCTTGGTCTGCATCCGTGGAATCCAACAGTGTCGGGGTCCGTTGGAGTGTCTGCCTTGAGACATTGTCACCAGCAGAGCACAGATTCACCAGGATGGCCTTGGTGGTGATTCATTTTCACCTCTCTCACTATCCTCCTCGCCAACACAGGTGTTACTTTTGGCTTCCAACCATGTCCTCTGCAATTTTCCACAGCATGGAACACCTTGTATTTTTTAATAATACTTTGCACTGTAGCCACATGACACTTTATGCTCTAATGTAAATGAAGCTTTCTGGAAAGCTTCAACTGTTAGTGTTTTTGGAAAACAGTTCTTTTTTTTCTTTTTTTTTTTTAGGTTCTCTTATGTTTTTGCAATGCATATATAGGATGTTGGGTTTTTTTTGGATGATATCAGTGCACATTTTATGGTCTGCCAATATTTGATAAAGTGATGACTTTCTCCTATATGCCACTTTATCATGCTAAATTTCCTTTTATATCACACCATATCCTCCAATTTTATGAATGTTAAAATGCTAATGTAACTTAAGTTATTATATTAAGTTACAATTAAATTTAGACGTTATTCTGTTGTATCTACAGTGGGTGATGCTGCATGGCTGCATCCTTGGTGTTCAGACTGCACGACAGAGGCCCCGAGCTGGTGAGGGAGGTGCTTCTGGAGCGAGGGTGGGAGGAGTATAATGAAGGAGAGCGTGAGGAGGAAGACTGGAACCTTTACTGGCGAGGCTCTTCATTTCAGACCTCGCAATATCACAACCTGCTGCCGTGGCAACGCCTCAACCACCATCCTAAAACTGTTGGCATCACACGCAAGGTGCATGTCTACATAGATTTTTTTTTTTTTCTAAACTACATGTTTCAGAATGACAGACGTATTACCAGAAAAATAAACTGTTCATTTGAATCTCATTCCTACGTCGAGAAATGTAAACGACTCTCGTACAACAAAACTCAGCTCTTGAGCTGTTTAAAAATGTTTGTGTCAGTGCTTGAAATGTTGGAAAAACACAAAGCATAACTTCTGAGATTCACACATCTGCAACCAGTTCAACTAACACGCATGATTTTGGACCAGGAAATTCAAACCTAGAACCTTCCTGCAGTGAGGGTCCATGGTAATTACTCTACCACTGTGCCATCCTGGCAGGAATGCAAAATATTAAAGAAAAAAAATTGTAAATGGATGATTAGTAGACTCTGACTACTTGTACATACGCTGACTTCATCTGAAACTTCAACCAAGTGTAATAGTATGTACATGAGAACAACAAGGAAGAGCATAATAGGTCCGTTTGAAATGTACTTTTTGTCGTTACCCTCTGCTGATTAAACTTTTATCACCAGGGGTCAGCATTATACCAGTGTTTGAGTTTCAGACGTGCTGTTCTCTTAACTTTGATATTTCTTATTTTCCCAGCCCTTATTTCCTGAACAGGCTTCGTCTTTTCTGGTGGCAAATGCAATTAACAAAGTTCTTAATGACCTTTCTTGTTAAATACGGGTTGTATTGATTCACTTTCTCATGATAATGTGGTGCAAAGTGGTAATCTACTGCCCTTTGACTTCAACTTCTAAAATATCTTCAGCACACCACATAAATGTTTGTGACATAACGTCAGTGATTGTCTCTTTACATTCTGTTGATAGTTTTAGTTAATTTGGGAAGATTTTACATCATTTTCAACGAAGTAATAAAAAACAAACCTGAATTTATACCAAAAGAATGATTAGAATAGAATAGAATAGAATAGAATTCAACTTTATTGTCATTGCACATGCACAGGTACAGGGCAACGAAATGCAGTTTGCATCCATCCAGAAAGTGCTTTAGTCGTGATATAGATATTTTACAATATAAATGAGCAATAATAGAGATGTGTAAGTATATTACAGAAATGGGTCTATTATGGTATGTTATAATGTACACAGTGTGAAGTATGTTATGAATATTCTATAACTATAAGTATGTACAGGCTGTAGTGAGTACAAGCTATGTACAGGCTATGAACAGGATATAAATATGAAAAAAAACTATACAGAAATCTGAGATATACAGTTATACAGAATGTGAACTATGTAAGTTATAAACAGTTGTGGGATTAAAAATTATCGTATGTACAGAATGATTATCTACACAGAACTATACAGTAGCGGTAAAGTGCTAGTGGTTGTGGGTGTGTGTATGTTCAGTCCATGAGTTTAACGTGGGTCAGATGTCAGGAGGCAGAGTTCAGGAGTCTGACAGCTGTGGGGAAGAAGCTGTTCCGGTACCTGGTGGTCTTAGTCCGGAGGCTCCTGTAGCGCCTCCCAGAGGGCAGGAGGGTGAAGAGTCCATGTGATGGGTGACTGGGGTCTCTGATGATTTTCCCAGCCCTTTTCAGACACCGCTTCCTGTAGATGTCCTTTATGGCAGGAAGTGGTGCTCCGGCGATGCGCTGGGCAGTTTTCACGACCCTCTGCAACGCCTTCCGGTCCGAGGCAGAGCAGTTCCCGTACCAGACTGTTATACAGTTGGTCAGGATGCTCTCGATGGTGCAGCGATAGAAGTTCACCAGGATGTCTGAGGACAGGTGGTTCTTCCTCAGAGTCCTCAAGAAGAAGAGGCGCTGGTGAGCCTTCTTGACCAGCTTGGAGCAGTTGGTCGTCCAGATGAGATCCTCGGAGATGTGGACTCCCAGGAACTTGAAGCTGCTCACACGCTCCACAGCCATCCCCTTAATGTGGATGGGTGGATGTGGGTCAGCATTCCTCCTGTAGTCCACGATGAGCTCCTTAGTCTTCTCGGTGTTAAGCAGCAGGTTGTTTGTGTCGCACCACTCAGCCAGACGATCCACCTCCTCCCTGTAGGCGGCCTCATCGTTGTCACTGATGAGGCCAATCACCGTGGTGTCATCTGCAAACTTAATGATGGTGTTGGAACCATCAGCAGGTCTGCAGTCGTGGGTGAAGAGGGAGTAGAGGAAAGGGCTCATCACACAGCTCTGTGGTACACCGGTGTTCATTGTGATTGTAGATGAGCAGCGGTTGTCCAGTCGGACATGTTGGGGGCGGTTGGTCAGGAAGTCCAGTAACCATTTGCAGATGAGGGAACTGATTTGCATTTCTTTCGGATTTCTTTAGGATTGCTTGGCACGCAACCTGAGGAGAATGAAAGCAACATTTGGTTCAGCTCTCTATGACTTCAGTCCCACCACTTTCATCCTCCCCAATGACTACACCTGCTTCCTGGCTGAGTACAACAGACTGCGTCTGGCCAGAGGAACATCGGTCTACTGGATAGTTAAGCCTGTGGATCTCTCCAGAGGCCGAGGGATCTTCATCTTCGAGGATATTAAGGACTTGGTTTATGATTGCTCTGTTGTCATTCAGAGGTACATTAGCAGCTCTCTGCTGATCTCCGGCTACAAGTTTGACTTGAGGATTTACGTGTGTGTGAAGAGCTTTCATCCACTGACTGTGTACATTCATCAAGAAGGCCTGGTGCGTTTTGCCACTGAGAAGTTCAACCTGTCATCTCTGCATAACTTGTATGCTCACCTCACTAACACCAGCATCAACAAGTTCGGTCCCTTCTACAAAACCGAAAAAGGAAGAGTGGGCCGGGGATGTAAGTGGACCATGAGCAAATTCAGACATTTTCTCCACAGTCAACAGATCAACGAGCTGCTTCTGTGGCAGAGGATCAACAACATCGTCACTCTGACCCTCCTCGCCATTGCTACATCAGTGCCCTCCTGTCCTAACTGTGTGGAGTTGTTTGGATTTGACATCCTCATAGATGCCAAGTTTAAGCCCTGGCTGCTGGAGGTCAACTACAGCCCTGCACTCACGCTGGACTGCCAAGCTGATATTTCAGTGAAGAAAAAGCTAGTCAGTGATGTCATTGATATGATGAACTACACATTGACCGACAGCTTAAGAGACGGAGCTTATCGGAAACATAGGTACAAGCAACCTTGTTTTAAGGCGATCCACCCGTCTGCACCTGTGCTCTCAACGTTAAACCATCAGAAGAAAAAGAGAGGTAACAAGGGCTCGCACACTCAAATTCTCCCTCTGCTGAAAACATCTCATCAGTCTGAAAAGACAAAACGGGGTAAGCTTAAACAGCGTGACCTTGAAGCCAACTACCAAAGATGCCTTCCCCCTGTTGAATTATCGAAGATACGTGAAGCTAGATGCAGAATAATTAACACCAGTGCTATCAAACTCCACACCAACCAGACCCCAAACCCGATACTGGGCCAGGATTCAAGGACAAATGAGTCAGCGTTGAACAGACAGTCTCGTCAGCCTCTTGTATCGTACCTCATGAACAACGGGTCTCTTTACAGGTCTGATGTTACAAACCATGACAACACTGAAACAGAAGCTGAGAGGCAGTGCTCAGGAGAGACAGACGTTTCCTCTTTGATACCTGACACCCAGGAGAGTGAGGAAGCATTCACACGGCCTGCTGCGTCCTGGAAGCTCCCAAACATTTACAGGTACTGTAAATTTGCAAAATGTCAAACAAAGAACAAATCGTTGGTTTTAAAAGTGGAAAGTTTGACCTATTACTGTTACTTAAATTACTTTGGACTTGGAATATTTTACAATTTTGGTGAAAATTGCATTTTTATGCCTTGAAATTCATAAAACTGAGGCCAGTTTGAGAACCAAAAGGTCAAGCTGTTAACACTTCTTTAAAAAGGGATGACAATTGACTCTTTTCAAATGTTCACAGCACAAAGCCAGTTCGGATCACTGCGGAGAAAACCACAGGGAATGGACAACATATTCCACCGGTGAAGGTTGGAGACTTCATAAGGACGTTTCCATTTAACAGGGCTACTCTGAAAGCCTCGCAGCACGAACTGGACATAAGGACAGTCCTACAGGAGATTCAGAGCCTAACTGGTCAGTTGGTTTTAGGCAAAGGACACAAGATGAAGAGCAGGAGAGAAGAGAAGGTGACGGCAGATAAGGATGCTGATACTGACTTTGATTCGCTGTTGTGGGGACCGAAAGATCCTCCACTGATCAGCCAATGCTTCAAATCAACTTAACCTGTGGCATACTCTAGTTGGTGTAAATAAATACTCACTCATACTGCATGGTGCTTTTCTACTGTTTTCTTTGGGGTTGGAGGCTCTGATAGGCTTTTTTTTTTTTTTTTTTTTTTTTTTTCAGGTTTGGTTTGTTTATTTGACCTAACGCATCATTAGTGAGGATCCTACAGCCCTTTGTGTAGCTTGCATCAGAACATATTTCATTTACATGTTAAATATGATCAAATTTGCTGGTAAATTTTCTTTATATGCTGCAGTCACGGGAACAAGATTAGCTTTTATGTTGGAACACACGACCCACACGAAAACCTGTGGTTGTTAAAGAAAATTTTAGACAAACAGTATCTGTGATTGATTTTTTTTTTATGATTATAAAAAAGCGTTATTGGTTAGTAGTGGACTTTGACACACTCACACGTGAACACACATTTTAATGGGCTGTGAGACAGTGACTCTTTTCTAATTAAAGTAGTTAATGTGCACATTTTTGTTGTGTGGCTCTGAAATGTACTGTGGCTCTTTAAGTAGTAACTCAGTATTTGAAACTTTGAAAACATCTATTAGAAAAAGGGGATTTGCCATGAACTCTGCTGCTCGCACGCATCTGATCTGGTTCTGCACAAAACTGGTGAAAATGTGGACTTCTACGGAGATCACTAAGGCTCCAAAAGTTCAACAAAGTTGACAGGTGGACGGGTATATAGCATTAAAGCTGAGTGGAACAGTGGTTAGCACTATTGCCTCACAGCAAGAAGGACCTGGGTTCGACTCTACCATCTGGCTGGGAACTTTCTGTGTCGACTTTCCTTGGTGTCATAATAATGAGTTACAACTCAATGCAAAGCTTCAAATATCAGAAGAAAACTTTGTGTAGGTGATATTTCTCTGGTTTACTCTATAAAGCAGAAAACAATAAATGTTAAGGCCCAGATATGACCCACATCTGCCTTGACTCGCCATGTGACTAACTGTGTCTGGTTGCCACAGCTCCACCTTACGTATGCTAGCTGTTACGTGTGTGTCACAATCAGCTCTACACACAGACTGTATATAAAAGACAGATGCAGCCATCACTGGTCAATCACTGGGTTAGTTAAACCCCATTTATGAAGCCTTCGGCTGAGCTTTTTCACAATCAACTAGGTTAGCTTTTTAAACACAAACATAATGGACATTTGAAACATTAGCTAAAATGTTAGTGATCTGACTTATTTACACTATGTGCTGCAATTTGTTGATTTTTTTTAAATCATGTTTTTATGCTCCATGTGAGGAACTAATGCACTTTGGGAAGTAAAAATCAAGTTTGTGCAGTGACTGAACTGGCACAGGGAACATATCAGCTTGCACCACATGAACTTATAATGAGGTCAGTCAGTGCTTTGACATCATCCTTTGTCCTTTCACATAAATTATTGCTGGGGTGCTTAATAAGCACTTAACAGTCCTTTATATACCTGGATAATTTGATACTGACAAGATTTGCACTGCAGACACAAAGGTGGACTCTAGAATTTCTGTACAATAGAAACAAGTATATTCAGCAACATGATACACACTTAGAATCTATTATTGCATATCTCAGTCCATTTCCTGTGTTCCATGGCGTGTTAGGCATACTTACTCAAATAATAAATGCTTAATATATTTCTGATATGTAAAATTTACTGAACTAATAATTTCCAGCTCTGATGTTATCAAATCGTCTTTCCAGTAAATCTCTCTTTATCGGAGAAAGTGGCATCAGCAGAGGGCAGCGTGGAAAGAGTCATAAGAACATAAGTGAGTCCTTCTCTGTCCGTGTAGTGTACATGAATGTCTGAAAGACACCAGGAAAACAGTACCACAGAAGCCACAATGTCATTTGTTCAGTTAATAGCTGGTTAAGAAAAAAGTGACCTCAAAGCACAGCTTGTCTGAGTGGCTATCTACTGCTGGTGTTGGTTTGAAGGGTTTGCAATGCCAGGAATAAAAACCACTTGTATGAACTGTTTCATTTCTTATCTGACATTTAAATACGATTAATACTATGAATTCCTAAATTGTTCCATTTGTTGTTGGGAACACATGCAAAATGCCTCAGTATGCATGAATTTTACACAAGGCACAGACGTCAACAAAGATATCTGAATTACAGTCATTTCTCTCTGAAAAAGCACTTGGCGAAGGTGAGAAGAGGCACAAAAGCACAATATGCAAGCAGAGAGATGTTACAGCTCTCATAATCCCATCATGCTTTTGCTTGCTGATATCAGAAACGATTTAAAGCCCTGTAGTGTGAGATTCTTTTTAATCTCCTTTTTTGTGAGATGAACGCCTCACAAATGGAGCAGAAAGGTCGGCCTTATGGTAAATGGCCTGCATTTGTATAGCGCTTTTCTAGTCCATAGGACCCCAAAGCGCTTTACACTACATTCAGTCATTCACCCAGTCACACACACATTCACACACTGGCGATAGCAAGCTACATAGTAGCCACAGCTGCCCTGGGGCGCACTGACAGAGGCGAGGCTGCCGGACACAGGCGCCACTGGGCCCTCTGACCACCACCAGTAGGCAAACATGGGGTTAGTATCTTGCCCAAGGATATTTGGCATGCAGCCAGGATGCAGCCTGGGATCGAACCACCGACCTTCTGATTAGTGGCTGACCTGCCCTGCCACCTGAGCTACAGCCAGGTGAGTTTGTTGCGGTGCTGATTGTGCAAATGAGTGAATGCAAAATGTTGATGAGCCTTTGATCAGGTGGCTCTAATCAGGTTCAACAATCTGAAGAGGTGAATCTAAAGGTGATTATTGCTGTTGGCTGCTTGTCCATAAAATTCTTTCTGCTCTATGGGTAAATTCTGACATGTGATCTGTGATCGTAATTTGGACTTTCTTTGCTTGACTGAAACATGGCAACAGCCCAATGACTTTGTTTCTCTCAGTGACTCCACTCCATCTGAGTTTGTTTCCACCTGTCAACCTCGCATCTCTGGGAGGGGCGGAGGTCTCGCGATAATTCACCGAAAGCACTGGAAAGTTCTCCCTGTCTCTGCCCCTCCCTCCCATTCATTTGAATACATTGCACTACAGCTCCATGGATCTACCCCCACCATCATATGTAGGGGAGAGTGAGGTAAGATGAGCCACTTTTTACTCATGTTGCCCTGGATGTGAGAAAAAATGACACAGAAATAGAATGATAACATATTCCTTTATTTCAGGATGTCTCCTTTCAAATGTAATGATCAGAATCTATGTCTGATGACGCTGCCCAAAATAATGACCTATTAAAAAAAAATGCTCCTTTGGCTCAACTTGCCCCAGATTAGGGGTAAATTGAACCTAGTCAGTGGGTAAACTGAGCCATCTTGGGGCAAACTGACCATGTAGTTTTTAAAATGTAAAACTGATCATATTGTGAAAACAAACCATTTTAACAGTTGTAAACCTGTGAGAACAAACCTGGAAACTGGTGGTTTCTAAACAAACCACCAGTTCAAAACCATTTATTCAAAAGAACTATTCAATATTCCAATGATCAAGGTTGCAGGGGAATATGAACTGTTGCTCCCTCCTTGCAGTTCCTCCAGCCTGTTGAGGTTGAGGTAGCTTCTTCAGCACATCCTTGCGTGGGAAAGATGCCTCATCATTTTCCTTGAACACAAACGTGGGTTTCTTACTGCTAGTGATCCCTCGGATTCTTCTGAGAAATCTGGCACTCACTTCATTGTCTGCAAAGCTGTCAACCAGGCCAATGTAATGGTGGCTCCTGGATTTGGATGCAAATCTTACGATGACAAAGTCACCAACTACCAGGTCTGAGACATCTGGTTCACTTCTTTCATCGCTGGAACTCTCATACTCAGAAGTGTCTTCAAATGGGATGGGAACATCACTCTCCTCAGAGCTGCTTTCCACTGCAATTTTTGTCTGGGTTTGTTTCCTCTTCCACATTCCTTGCTTTTTGTGGATTATTTCTTTTTTGCCTTTCAGTTTATTTGTCCTTTCTTCATGGGCTCTCTCAATTGCCTGCTTTTCAGGTGTATCAGTCAGGATTCGTGTCTTCACACGCTTTCGATTTGTTTGTTTCCTGGGCTGCTGACTTTTGGGTAAGGGTAGAATATCAGTGGGAGACACATATCGAGCATGGTTGGGGTCACTTTGTGAACCACATGCATGTACAGGGTCTGGTGAAGGTAGCTCAGCAGAAAGAGAGGCTGAAACCACAGGTGCAACACCTTCAGCGGCAGGCTGCTGCTCCAGGTTGGGCCTGTCTGACACCATGGATGGCTCAAACTCTGCATCAGAGAAGATATCTCTGTTGTAAGGGAAAATCCCAGTGGCTCTAAATCCCGAGGAGATATTTCGTGGTGTCATTGCTGACATGAAAGCATCATTCACACAACCAGCAATTTGGTATATGCTGGCAGTTTTGCCTCGGTTGGACCTCATCCAGCCATCAAGAGCTCTGTTGTAATAGGTTTTAAATGGACCATACACACACTTATCCAGAGGCTGAAGGCGATGGGAAGTGTGGGGTGGAATTGTGAGCATTACAATACCACTTGTTTTTGCTATGTCCAAAGCCTTCAGTGAAATGTGGGCTTCATGGTTATCCATGATTAGCAGCAGTGGCAGGTCAGGGGAGCACAATGTTGTTTCTGCCTGCCAATTCTAATGCCAGTTCACGGCATTTCTTTGGGGAAATGCCGTGGAACTGCTCTGCAAGCTTCTTGATATGCTCTCCTAGCTCCTTCTCCACCTCCTCAGAGAAGACTCTCTTTGCTGAAGCTGTTCCACTATAGCCAACCGATTTGACCTCCTGTGTGTCCCTCTTTTTAATATATCTCCTGAGTGTTGACCTGTCAATTTGTCTTTCTTTAGCCACTGATCTTATGGACTTTCCTCCCTTGACTTCACTCGCTGCCCTTTCAATCTCCTCCAGGGGTGTTGAGCCCCAGCTGGTCTTCCGTCTGTAGGTCCTTGGCATGATATCTTTTCTATAATAGTTAACATATGACAAATACAACAAAAGGGTTCAGTATACTGAACTAAAATACTATTTAATAAGTCAGAGCCTTAAATAAATTTCAGTGCCTTATGGTGGGGTAGGTTGAACCATTGGATCAATTTACCCCATAGCCTTTGGCTCACTTTGCCCCATAGCCACCATTTTGAAAAAAACGGGCTAGTTTAGCAATTTAGGCTAATCTTTAGAAAACTTCTTCAGATGATATTATATTTTAGAAACCCACCAACATGTATAATATATCATTTTAGACACAGATACATTTGTTTTAATATTACAGTCAATTTACCTGATATGCAGAAATTTTACTTTGACAAGCAGAAAACATTTTTTTGTGTAATACAGACTTACCCCTTCTCCAATGTGCTCCTCTTTAATATAGCAGGATGGAAATGATGAGTGCTTCCTGGATTTATGGTCACATGACAAAACATGAATACAGTTACCTAGATACAAGGGGTGGTTCAACTTACCCACTGGCTCATCTTACCTCACTCTCCCCTACTGTTTATCGGCCACCTAAGCCAAATAAGGAGTTTTTAAATGAATTTTCTGCCCTCCTCACTCATTTCTCTCCACACTTTCTCCAAATCTGATAATTGTTGGTGACTTTAATATTCATGTGGACAATGATAAAATCCCTCTTTCCAGAGATTTTACCTCCTGCCTGGAAGGTTTTGGGCTTCTACAGTACATAAAATCCCCTACCCATTCTAAAGGTCATATCCTGGATTTGGTCTGTTGTTCTGGCATTACCCCCATCCATTGTAAAGCCACATTGTTTCCCTAGTCTGATCATATGTTTATTTCTTTGGATGCAAACATAACCGCTTCCAAAACCTGTATCTCTCGTAATATCACTTTGAGGAAAATTAGTAATATTAACCCAGCTGTTTTTTCATCTGCCGTCCATGACCTTCCATCTATTCACAGCTCGTCAACCCCTCATGAACTCGTTTGCCATTATAATGTCAACCTTCATAACTTTCTTAACATATTTGCCCCCCTTAAACGAGCCCCGGCTCGGACAGTCTCGGTCGTTGTGTCCTTGGGCAAGACACTTCACCCGTTGCCTACTGGTGGTGGTCAGAGGGCCCGGTGGCACCAGTGTCCGGCAGCCTCGCCTCTGTCAGTGCGCCCCAGGGTGGCTGTGGCTACAACGTAGCTTGCCATCACCAGTGTGTGAATGTGTGCGTGAATGGGTGGATGACTGGATATGTAAAGCGCTTTGGGGTCCTTAGGGACTAGTAAAGGCGCTATATAAAATACAGGCCATTTAAACATCGAACTGTCTTATTTTCCCGTTCAGCACCATGGTTTACCCCGACCTGCGTCATCTTAAAGCTAAAGGACGCCAACTCGAACGTCTATTCAAGAAAACCGGACTTACTGTACATAAAGAAATGTACATGTTTTGTTCTACAAGGACTGCATTGCCTCAGCCAAATCTGCTTACTACTCTGGTTTAATTAGTTCTAATGAAGGTAACTCCAGGTCTCTCTTTTCATTGTTCAGTAAAATTACAAAACCTCCCCTCCCACATGTATTCTGTTGATTTTTGCAACTCTCTTATCTCTTTTTTCACCTGTAAAATCTCAGATATTCACCGTCAACTTAACTCTTTAGGAGCTTCCAACTCTGAAGAAGACCTCCTGTTTCCCCCACTGTCTTCCTGTCAGCTATTTTCAAGCTTTACTCTTCCCTCCATAACTGATGTATCTAATCTTATTAAAAAATCTAAATCATCCACCTGTCAACTTGACCCTCTCCCCACTGTGTTATATAAAGCCTGTCTTCCCTCGTTAGCACCTCTCATAACCAGCATTATCCATTCCTCCCTGAACACTGGAATTGTTCCTTCATCTCTGAAAAATGCTTCTGTTATTCCAATTCTCAAAAAGCCTGGTGCAGACCCCAATAACTTTGATAATATTCGCCCTATATCAAATCTTCCCTTTATTTCAAAAATTCTTGAAAAAGTTCTCGCCTCCCAGCTTCATTTACATCTCACTGACCATAATCTCTATGAACAATTTCAATCTGGTTTCCGCCCCAATCATAGCACAGAAACTGCACTGTTAAGAATTACCAATGACCTTCTGATGGCAGCTGATTCTGGTCTCCTATCCATCCTCATCCTTCTTGATCTTAGTGCGGCGTTTGATACCATTTCTTACAATATTCTCCTGAACCGGTTAGCATCCATTGGCATTAGTCACACCCCCCTTGCCTGGTTCACCTCATATCTCTCAGACCGCACTCAGTTTATCCAATTTAAATCCCATTCTTCAAGTCTCTATCCTGTTTCTGCTGGTGTGCCCCAGGGTTCAGTATTAGGGCCTCTTTTATTCATTATTTACATGCTCCCTCTTGGTCATATATTCCGAAAATATAATATAAATTTTCACTGTTATGCCGATGACACCCAGCTCTACATTTCTTCTAAACCCAATTCATCCCTCCCACCTAACCTAATTGAGATTAGATCCTGGTTCTCTTCCAATTTTCTCAAACTTAACAGTAATAAAACTGAAGTTTTACTTGTTGGTACAACATCTATCTTAACCAAATCCCACAGTTTTTCCATTAACATTGAAAATTCTCCTACCCTTCCCTCCCCTCAGGTTAAGAGTTTGGGTGTCATACTTGATAATACTCTTTCATTCCAGTCTCACATTAATTACATAACCCGGTCTGCATACTTCCACTTACATAATATTAACCGACTCGGTCCCTTCCTTACCCCCCATGCTGCTGCCATCCTTGTCCATAGCCTTATTATGTCCCGTATTGATTATTGCAATTCCCTCCTATTTGGTCTCCCTAAAAGGTTCCTTCATAAATTCCAACTTCTTCAAAATTCTGCAGCACGGGTCATAACCCGTACTCCGTTAAGAGCTCGTATTACCCCAGTTCTTCAACAGCTTCACTGGTTGCCCATAGAAGCCAGGATATATTTTAAAATCTTACTTCTTACATACAAGTGTATCCATAAATCTGCTCCTTCATATTTGTGTGACCTGCTTCATATCACCACTGTTTCCTGCCCTCTCAGATCCTCATCTGCTATTCATCTTACTGTTCCGTCCTCACGCCTTATTACTATGGGGAACAGAGCTTTCAGTCGCTTTGCTCCTCGGCTCTGGAACTCTCTTCCTCTAGCCATAAGAAATACTGACTCCCTTTCTGTATTTAAATCACAGGTCAAAACACATCTGTTTAAACTGGTTTATTTGCTTTAGTGCTGATTTTATCTGTTGTCAAGCTCTGTTTTGCAATTTTAACTTATTTGTCAAGCTCTGTTTTGCAATTTTAACTTATTTTATGCATTTTATGACTATTGTTCCTTTTTTTTGTTCTTTGTAAGGTGACCTTGGGTTTCTGAAAGGCGCCTCAAATAAAATGCATCATTATTATTATTATTATTACAACGATAGTGGGTCCATTCTTCATCAATGGAAACCTCAAGGCCACTGGATATTTGAAATTGCTACATGATAATGTGTTTCCCTCTTTATGCACTGAAGCTGGCACGTTCCCTGAGTTTTTCCAGCAAGATGGTGCACCACCACATTATGGGTGCCAGGTCCAAGCACTCCTAGAACAGTTTCCTGGAAAGTGGATTGGTCGTTGTGGGCCAGTTGAATGGCCCCCAAGGTCTCCCGATCTGACCCCCTTAGACTTTTATCTTTGGGGTCATCTGAAGGCAATTGTCTATGGTGTGAAGATACGAGATGTGCAGCACCTGAAACTACGGATACTGGATGCCTGTGCTGGCATTTCTCCTGGGGTATCAGTGTGTGAAGAGTGGGAGAAGAGGGTTGCATTGACAATCCAACACAATGGGCAGCACATTGAACACATTTTATAAGTGGTCAGAAACTTGTAAATAACTCATGAAAGAATAAAGTTACATTGAAACCAAGCACGCCATTGTTTTTCCTGTGACATTACCAATAAGTTTGATGTGTCACATGCAATGTTCCCTCTAATTTTCCATGTGTCTGAGCGAACACACAAACTCCCAGAGCGATCTCGTGGACCACTGTGAGCGACATCAGACGTGTGCACTGTGGTCACACCAGCATCGAATCCATCCAAGTTACATGGTTTATTAAAATAATCAAATTACAGCATTTACATTTATGTTAGACTACTTTTAATTAACTGCTTTAGCCCACTTACAATGAAAATTAAAAAAAATCTTGTTCATGACCTGTGTAGTATGTTAACACTATTGGAAGTAAAAATAACTTGAACTCCAATTTTAAAAACACAACTTTCTTTTTTTTCTTTTTTTTTTTCATAAAGCTCTGACTTGTATTATGAGTATGAGTCTGTGGTCTGGGAGAGAATCCTGTAAGTCTGTCTGAAAAATACAGTATATAATGACCAATGTTGGGCAATTAATTATATAGTTACTTCTTCAAAAAAGTAGCTCAGTTTTGCAAACAACAAAGTGTCTTTTACAGCTGTTTACCTAAAACTGCAGCCAGGGCATTTTTTAAAACAAACATTTCAAACTATTTACAGAACAATCAGCTGTTCTGCATCAAATCTGATGCCACACAAATTATTTGTGCCACTCCAAAAAATAATTTCTGTCTAGTATGAGATAAAGGAGAACAACAGCCTGATACCTGCAGGCCTGACAACAGGAGATGTATCACTCCTGTAACACCTGTAACATCCAGCAGTCGCCTCATTGTTCTGACACACACAACAAAACTATTGACTACACTACACACTAACTACACACTAACTACACAAGATTTGCGCTAAATGTTGCAAATCTCTCCCATCTGAAAACACCACCGTCACTCCTAAAACTTCCTCCCGTTTCTTAACAACTAAATGCCATGTTTTGATTGGTCGACATGGTACATTTTTCGACCAATAGGAAAGGGTGGGGGGTGTTTTGGTTTTGTTTTTGCTCACAGGCGGAGAGCGCTTTTGAGCGTTTTCCTTATAAAACACAGTTTTTACCATTTCTTCCCGCAGTAAATATAAACAACGATAGTATTCAGGAAGAAAACCAAACATTGCATATATTTTTATCATAACTCTAGTTTTACGTGGCCTATCAACACAATTTAAAAACTGGTATAAAGTCCACACTTTTTCCGTCAATTGTTCCGTCTGTCCTGCTCACATCTCCAATGGTTGTACACGTTGTCATTAACGTGGCTTCACTCCACATCAGCCACGCCGCTTTGCTACCTAAAACACCGGTGTCGGCACATGAGGACACTGTCACAGCCTGTCAACGACGTTGATTAGCTGCGTATATACGAATGTAAATCGCGTGATTGGCTGGACTATGGGATAAAGTGGCATCGTTCTAATCCCATACGGGAGCAGCCAGTCACTTACTGACTAACACAGCAAAACAGAATTGTTAACGTCTTTACTTTAATTTCAATTCAGGTTACAATTTGTTTTTGTGTGTGCAACGCAGATTTTTTCTGCGCATAGACAGTGCCAACAGTGCGCAATTGCGCACCCGCGCAGTTTAGAGGGAACATTGGTCACATGGCCCTCTTCCTATTGAAAAAACAAAAGTTGTATCCAAGATGGCCGACTTCTAAATGGCCACCATGGTCACCACCCATCTTGAGGAGTTTGCCAACCATTCCCATTTTATTACGGTGTATCCATATAAATGGCCCACCCTGTATTTTGTCAGAAAATATTTCATTTCATTTCATTAAATTTCAGATAAGCAGCAATAGTTCAGTTCTGGATACTCAAAAACTGTTTTGAATGTGATACATTTACATCAGACAAAGTCAAAGACTGTATTTTACTTTACAGTCTGCTGTATGCCAGTCTGCATTCAGTAGTTGATGGGGCAGTACATAATCTGACCACTAGTCAGCAGTGTGGCATAATAGAGTTTTCTAATTAGGGCAGTTTTCGCTCAGCAGCTGCCATTTGGTTACAAACTGTCTCTCTGTTTAAACTGCTGCTGAAGAGCCTCCACCTGCTGCCTGTGGACCTGCGCGTACACACACACACACACACACACACACACACATAAATACATGCACAGTCACAAGACAAACATATAGTGTAAACTTGTTAAAACATGTACAGGAGCACTGTGTGTGACTCATATGTGGACTTCAAGAAGTACAAGCTTGTTTGTAAATGTTTGTGCAGATTTACGCCATGCTGTGTCTAACCGCCGCTTTACGTCACACCGCGAGTACCAGTTTGAATTGCTACAAGGCTGCTGCATCATTTCTTCACTCAGATTTTTGGTGCGTTTTTGAGGTCAGACCTCTGCAGGTTGCTAATTTTCATTTTCAATAAATAAATGAAATTAAATTTTTATCAAACAATTTTTATCAAACAATCAATCTGTTTTCTTCTTTTTGTTTCTAAAACCTTACCAATTTCATATCAGTATGGATACCCAACATGATTTTCTTTTTCTCATTTAGATCTTATATGTTTTCAGAGTGTTCCTTTAATTTTTTTGGTGGAAGTATGTATTGAGCCAAGATTTAAAAATGTGCCTCCAGCTGTTAAGGGTGGATACCAAACCATATCCAAGCCAAACGTAGATCTGTCCAACGTGTTCATATCCTGCCTGATGTCTCCTCTCAGTAGGAGGAACACTAGTCAGAAATCTTAATCAAATTGGCTGGCTCTTTTTAATAAAACGGGTAGTGGTTTTATGCTGAGCCCCTTCTCAATGTTACCATTTGGCCAGTAAGTGGTGTCACTTGATGAGTCATGAGAGCGACTCCCTTACAAAAATCAAGACCGTCATTTTTTAAAACTCTCCAACAAGGGAAATGACTGCACAAAAACCAAAACTGTGGTTGTCTTCATGCATGCTCAGTCATCCAACTAAGTAAATCCTAAAAGGTTGATTCTGTTCATGTGGACGTAGCATTTTCAATGGGAGAAAAATTTCATCAGTCATCCAAGGACTTCTTCAGCCTCAGCTGACTGCAGGTTTCCTCAACCTCATAAACAGTAAATTGCACAATAACTGAAACTAGCTCACTGAATGAACAGTGGGCTGGGAGGTCAGTTACTTGATCATTAATATGCAAATTGTCATGACCACTGATCGACAGTCACTGATAAAAGCCCATCAATCAATGGCCATTGATCAAGGAACAATGATCAATGGCCATGAGTACCATTCACAGAGGGTTGGGGAATGGCTGCAGTCACAGCATTGTAAGATGGTGACAGATGTACCCTTAGGCCTCGCTTGATTCAGAGATGGTCTTTCCCTTTTTCACGTAAATGGCCTTGACTCCACGCTTAAACCAGTGCTCCTCCCTGTCCAGGATGTGTACATCCTCATCATCATCATTCACTGGACTGTAGGTGTACATTGACTGCAGAGTCCTGGCCTGATGAGGTAGCTTTTCTGTGTTGTGCCATCTGCTTCACCAGAGGTTGTTTGGTTTCCCCGATGTATAAATCCTGGCAATCCTCCTGGCACTTAACAGCGTACACCATGTTACTCTGTTTGTGTCGGGGGGACCCAATCCTTGGGGTGGACAAATTTTTGACACAGCGTGTTTTGGGGTTTAAAAGCCACAGAGACACGGTATTTAGAAAAAATGTGTCTCAACTGTTCCGATACTCCTGACACATACGAGATCCCTACAGGTTTTCACTTAGGCAGCGGTTGTCCTTCTCTCCTGGATCGGCTGGAGCTTTCTTTAGGTGCCTTCCAAGCTTTGACAAAGCTTTAATGAATCATTTCAATGTAAGCAGCTATCTCCTGGAAGTTTTCAGTCTTTTGAATATGTGGCTTTACAGCTGAAGGCCCCATCCAAAGTTGTGTTTCTTAATGTTTACAGGCCTCCCAAATACTGCACAGACTTTTTTAATGATCTCAGTGAACTAGTGTCTGTGATCTGTGTTGATTTCGACTGTGTAATTATTGTTGGTGATTTTAACATCCATGTGGACAACCCTCAGGACAAAGGGACTAAAGACCTGAGTAACACTCTGGGCAACTTTGGGCTGACTCAGCATGTAACAGAGGCCACACACTCTTGACCTACTGATCTCCAAGGGCCTGAGCATTTCAAAGGTCACTGTGTCTGATGTGGGCCTGTCTGATCATTACTCTGTTTTCTTTGAAAGTAAAATTTCAGCCCACACAAATATGTCAACAGCAGTGTCCACAAATTGGTGAATAACTGAAAACAGTAGTGAGATCTGTAACCAGGTCTTCCCATTAACACCTGACCTGTCCAGAGGTTCAGTCAATGAGCTCGTCAATAGGTTCAATGCTAAAATGTTAAATGTTATGGACACTATTGCTCCCATTAAGGTGAAGGTTATCTCTGGAAGGAAGAAGTCTCCATGGAGAAACTCCACACTGGTGAAAAATGAAAAAAGAGAGTGTAGGAAAGCTGAGCGCAGATGGAGAAAAACAAACCTCCAGGTTCATTATGAATCTATAAAGAGAAAATTCACAACTATAATTTACAACTGAGGAGTGCAAGGAGGTCCTACTTCTCTGACATCATCACCAAAAACAGTCATAATGCTCGGGTCTTATTTGCTACAGTTGACAGGCTAACAAACCCTCCTGTGTCAGTTGCAGCTGAACTTCATTCGACCATGGCCTGCAATGACTTTGCCAAATTCTTCACAGACAAAATCCAAAAGATTAGACAAGCAATTGGTACATCAACAGCAGATTCGGGATATGTACTGTGTCTCCGAAAAATAGTTTAAACACCATGAAACAGTTTCACCCCATTAACAGCAAATACCTGGAGGACATCTTAGGTCAACTGAACTCCTCCTCTTGCTGTTTAGATGTCCTGCCAACAAGTTTTTTCAAAAAGGTCTCAAAGACTTTGGAGTCAGACCTGTTACAGATCGTCAACCTTTCTTTAATTTCAGGTGTTTTTCCAGAACCACTAAAAACTGCTGTAATTAAACCTATACTGAAAAAGGACAATCTTGACAAGACACAAATGAATAACTACAGGCCGATCTCAAATCTCCCATTTCTAAGTAAGATCATTGAAAAAGCAGTTTCTCAACAGCTCAATTACTTCTTAAAACAGAATAACTGCTATGATGCCTTTCAGTCAAGTTTTAGACAGAACCACAGCACTGAAATTGCTCTGACCAAAGTGTTTAATGACATATGTCTGAATACAGACAGTGGAAAAATGTCAGTCTTAGTTTTACTGGATCTCAGTGCAGCATTTGATACAGTTGACCACAACATATTACTCAAATGACTGGAGAACTGGGCAGGTCTTTCATGAACTGTACTAAACTGGTTCAAAACATACTTAGAAAACAGGAAATACTTTGTATCAATAGGTAACTTCACATCTGAGCAGACAAATATCACATGTGGAGTTCTCCAAGGTTCCATTTTGGAACCTCTTTTGTTTAACATTTACATGCTCCCACTGGCACAGATTATAAAGAACAACAAAATAAACTATCACAGCTATGCAGATGACACACAAATATATATCACAATGTCACCAGGAGACCGAGGCCCTGTACAGGCTCTTGGTAAATGCATTGAGGAAATTAATGACTGGTTGTGCCACAATTTTCTACAGCTAAACAAAAACAAAACTCAAGTAATAGTCTTTGGAGCCAAAGAAAAACGATTACAGGTCACCAAAGAACTTCAGTCTATACACCTGAAAACCACCAACCAGGCGAGAAATTTAGGTGTAGTGATGGACGCAGTTTGACTGTTTTTCTAAACTTAGAAAAACACATTAGGACAATAACAAAGTCAGCTTACTATCACCTCAAGAATATTTCAAGGATAAAAGATCTGATGTCTCAACAGGACCTGGAAAAACTAGTCCATGCATTCATCTTTAGTAGGCTTGATTACTGTAACAGCATCTTTACAGGTCTACCTAAAAAATCAGTCAGACAACTACAGCTCATTCAGAACTCTGCTGCTCGAGTCCTCACTAAGACCAAAAAAGTGGACCACATCAGTCCAGTTCTGAGGTCTTTACACTGGCTGCCTGTCCGTCAGAGGATAGACTTTAAAGTTCTGATGCTGGTCTATAAAGCTCTGAATAGTTTAGGACCGAAATACATCAATGACCTCCTGACCCAGTATGAACCTTCCAGATCCCTCGTGTCATCTGGATCTGGTTTTTTATCAGTTCCCAGAGTCAGAACCAGACATGGAGAAGCTGCATTCAGCTTTTATGCTCCATATATCTGGAACAAACTCTCAGAAAGCTTCAGATCAGCTGAAACACTCAGTTTATTTAAATCCAGGTTGAAGACTCACCTGTTCTCGGCTGCATTTGAATAAAGCAGCAAATCCACACTGTTTTACTTTTAAGCTTAAATTTTAAAACGTACTCTTTTTTTTTTCCATTTTAAATCATGGGTTTTATTTGTTTCTGTTTTTTAATGTCTCTGTAAAGCACTTTGAATCACCTTGCTGTTGAATTGTGCTATATAAATAAACTTACCTTGCCTTGCCTTTGACAAAGTTCCAGCTGGGATAACCACATTTATTCAGGGCTTTCTTGATGTGATGTTCTTCTGTTTTCCAGGCCACTGTCTCTGTGGGGATGGTGTTCGCTCTATGTTGTAGTGTCCTAATAAAACCCAGTTTGTGCTCCAGTGGGAGATGACAGTCAAACCTTAAATACTGATCCGTATGGGTAGGTTTACGGTACACATCAGCTTTTAGATGTCCCCCATTACTGATGGAGATCTCACAATCTAAGAAGGCTAACCTGCCACTTTTCATATCCTTCCTGGTGAATTTGATGTGTTGGTCCACCAAGTTAATTTGATCTGTGAATTGTGGTACGTCCTGAGATTTGATTTTCACACAGGTGTCATCCACATACCTGAACCAATGACTTGGTGGTGTTCCAGGGTAGGATAGAAAAGCCATCTTTTCCATTTCGTCCATGTACAAATTGGCCACAATGGGTGAAACTGGGGAACCCATGGCACACCCATGTTTCTGCCGTTAGTACTGACACTTGTATGTGAAGTAGGTGGAATGAAGACACAGTTCCAAAAGCAAACACACTTGGTCGATGCTGAGAGTGGTCCTGTTGCTGAGGTTGGGGTCATCCTGTAATCTCTTACGAACTATCTCCAACCCTTCCATGACTGGAACGCAAGTGAAGAGAGATGTAACATCGTACGAGACCATTGTTCCATCTGCCTCCATAATGACATCTCTCACCTTCTTAACAAAATCTAAGGTGTTCTGGATGTGGTGTTCAGAGCTGCCTACCAACAGGGTGAGGATCGAAGCCAGAAACTTTGAGATGTTATAGGTGACCAAGTTGATCATACAGATAATTGGTCTTAAACGTGCACCCTGTTTAATGGTAAAATGGTAAATGGCCTGTATTTGTATAGTGCTTTACTTAGTCCCTATGGACCCCAAAGCGTTTTACACTACATTCAGTCATCAACCCATTCACACACATAGTCACACACTGGTGATGGCAAGCTACATTGTAGCCAGAGTTGCCCTGGGGCGCACTGACAGAGGCGAGGCTGCCGGACACTGGCACCACCAGGCCCTCTGACCACCACCAGTAGGCAACGGGTGAAGCGTCTTGCCCAAGGACACAACAACCGAGACTGTCGGACCCGGGGACGGGCCGGCAGCCTTCCAATTACAAGACGAACTGCCAACTCTTGAGCCACGATCGCCTCTGTTTATGTATCTTTGGTAAACCATACAGATTTGGTGTAGATTTCCCTGGGTATAGCCTATGGTATGAGGTCCGGTCGATAGCATTGTCTTGTTCTAACTGCTTCAGACAGTAGCTGTGTCCCAAAACCTAGGCCGCATCCTTCGGAGGACCCAGGCTTCACGGTCTATGTGGGCCGGGTCCATCGAAGACCGAGAAGGCCGGAAGTGCGAGGCTGTGAAATGGGACAGTCTTGCCTTCAGGTTTGCATCACCAGCTGTCTCGGACTCGGTGGAGTTGAATAAACTCAGCCGTCTGCTCCTTCCTATCTAAAAAATAACAGGACACTGCCGTAAATTCTTGACCATCTCACACTTCTGTTTAATCAGTTTTCTGTTTGATGTTTATTCAGCTGTGTGAAAACCCCGGAGGAACCTACCCGATGGATTAATAAAGTTTTATTTAATCTAATCTAATCTAATCTAATAACTTTGATCTCAGCCAACCGATTTACTCCGGAACAAATAAAACACTGAAAAAAGTGAAATAATAACATTTCTAAGTTATCCGAGTGACTTATATATGATGTTTAACCTGAGTAGCGAAAGACCGCAGGGGTCTGAAAACGATGAAGCTGGAAGTCCGCTGTTTTCGCTGGCTTGACTGTCGGCTGTTGAACTGACTGTTGAACCCCCCTGCTAGCTATCGAGCGGGTGGGTAACAGACGTCTCTGCTTTCTCTGCTTGGGTGAGCATTCTGTCAGACAAATTTTTCACCCACTGGTCCACGTCCTCAGTGTGGCATCCTTCTTCTCCTCTGGCCACTGAGGACACTGTCTGTATCTTCCTGTGGTTTCTGACGCACAACAAGTACGTCAAACTTCCTTTGTTGCCTGGTCTTAGACTTCTCATGCTGTGCTAGACGAGTCTTCTCAGTGAATTCAAACACCTTTTTGAGAATATTCTCATCTAGAAGCATTGTAAGTCTCTGTCGGATCCACTCCACTTTAAATTTTAGCAAGTCAATGGTAAAATCTGAGCAGCTGGTGCTGTGCCTTATGTAGGCTTTTGGTTGCTCAGAGGCCCTTAACTGAAGAGCTCATTTGCAGACTTTTAGGAGTAATCCTGTTTATGTCGGTATCTGAGGCTGAATCTCAGGTGGTTCCTGTAATCAGCCATCTTACGTGCCGTTTGCTCATACTGACATACAAGCTTTAGCCAGTCCTTGCCAAAGTGGGTTGAAATGGCTTGATGCATGCTGAGTCATCCAGGTAAGGAAACCCCAAAAAGGTTGATTCTGTTTATCTGGACGTAGCGTTTTCAGTGGGAGACACGTTTCGTCAGTCCAAGTGACTTCTTCAGTCACTTTGATCAGTGGTTGTTGATCAATGGTCATGGCAATTTGCATATTATGATCAAGGAAGTGACTTTATATCCCATTGTTCATTCAGTGGGCTAGTTTCAGTTATTGTGCAAATGTACTCTTTATAAGGTTGGGGAAACCTGGAGTCAAGCCATAAACCAAGCGACAGATGCGCCATTGCCTCGACATCTTTCTTTGTTGACTTTCAGCTGCATTGTTATATCAACCCCCACCCCCAACCCCCCAATTGTACAGGGAGAACAATAGTGGTGAGAGGACACATCCTTGACAGGCACCAATACTGAGGGACCGAGTTTTAGAGGTGATCTCCCCCAGCCTCACTTGCTGCGTCCTGTCTGTCAGGAAGCTGGTGATCCACTGACAGATAGCTGGTGACACGCTGAACTGGGAGAGTTTGAAGGAGAGAAGTTCAGGCGCAATAGTATTAAATGCCAAACTAAAGTCCACAAACAGGACCCTGGCACAAGTTCCCTGGGCTCACATCCTGAGTGTGGATTCTGAGTTCCAGGGAGGAGGAAAGGGGGGTGAGAGGTGTGATGGAGGTCATGGACCAGGCAGTGATCAGAATGTCGCAAAGCTGCCTGGGGGACAGAGCAATAGGCATCTTTTAATGTGGTGTAACAGTGGTCCAGTGTGATGTTGTCCCTGGTGGGGCAGTCTATATGCTGTCTATATTTAGGAAGTTCGTGGTTTAGATTTGCTCTTTTAAAATCCCCAAGGACAATTGTAAAGGAATTGGTGGATTTTCTTTCCATGGTGGTAATCTGGTCAGCCAGCTCGCACAGTGTTGTTCGGGTTGGCCTGAGGAGGGATGTAAACTCCAACCAGCATGAAGGAAGAAAACTTTTCTTTTGTATATCCATCGTATTTAGATCATCTATTTCTTTCTTAAGTTTTATTATGTCACATTTAATATCATCATCCAGCGTCACAGAATGTAGATGTTGTAGCTCTAACAATTTGTCTTCTAATTGACAACAGTTTTCCCACCTTGATTTTTTCAGGTAAGAGGATATACTAATTATTTTTCCTCTAATCACTGCCTTCAATGCATCCCATAATATTCCTGGAGATACCTCCTCATTTTCATTATACTCTAAATAGGTTTCTAATTCCTCTTTTAAACTATCTTTAATATTTGGATAGTTTAAAATGTTTGTATTCAGCCTCCATAAGGTTGTTCTTTTTTTGCTATTCAGGCAGATCTCAAGATAAACCGGGTTATGATCTGAGATGGTACAAGCGCCTATTTCACAGCTTTTAATTCTAAATAGATCATTCTTAAACATGACAATATAATCTAGCCTAGAATATACATTGTGTGGAATTGAGAAGTGGGTATACTTTCTATCATTTGGGTGAAAATGTCTCCACACATCTAGTAGTCCAAAATCGTCCATAAAGTGCACCATTCTTCTTCCAATACTCCTCTGATCGCCTTTTCCATTTGAAGAGTCTAGTTTAGCATTTAATGTGATGTTAAAGTCACCACCGCAAATGAAAATTCCCTGACTCCTTGTTGTTGCCAAATTCAAAATCTGCCCATATAAGGACCAATCACTGCCTGGGGGAATATACACATTTAAGACAGTAATCATTATACCCTGAATTTTACCCGTTATCAATATATATCTGCCTTCCTTATCTTTATGTTCCGAAATATGTTCATAGTTCAAAGCTGAGGATATCAAAATTGCCACCCCCCCTCGCCTCCCAGAACTATGGGAGGAATAGAAGACATGTTTGAAACCTAATTTGTTAAGTTTTGCATGATCTTTGTCAGCTAGATGTGTTTCCTGCATCAGAACAATTTGGGCTTTATCCCTTTTAAACTTGGATAAGGCTTTCCACCTTTTCACAGGACTATGTAAGCCATTGATTGCTTTGTAATACTTTAAGGCTGACAAAGCTTTGAGGCTTTAGAAGTGACAGCACCTCCAGACAGACAAAATATTTTGAGTGTCAGGGATTTCACCTGCAACCTGCAATCCTTCAAATCTCTATTAAAATCACTGACAGCTACAATTTTGTTATACCAAGAGGCTGTTTGCTTGGACTAAATCTTTGCCTGTCACATAAGAATTGCTGTTACCACGCCTACTTACACTAAATTTCAAAGCTGCTATGTTAATTATCTCCAGTCTGACAGGCAGCAACTTGTCCAGCTAAGTACCAACAGCTGAAAACACACAAAGTAATCATCAGTAGATAAGACTGCAGACTAATGCCAGAATGTAATTTAATCTCAATACTCAGTTATTTCAAATAAACACAGAAAACCAATTACAAACAGATGGTCTTTGACAGGATTAGTCATCAGTGGTAATTTCCCAAATGAAAGGAAGTGAACTATCAGCTTCCACATTATTGTCATATTTTTAACTCTTGCACTGAAAAACTAAATTTAATGTGAAAGAACTGTTGAGGTACAGAGATCCTTAATGCAATCGACCATGAATCAGTGGTACCAATTCTGCAACCCACACACTGAAGGAGTTAGCAGGGTTCACTGCTCAAAGAATACTAAAATTAGCTTTTCATCAATGCAGGATAGTAAATAATTATTGAGGTATGCCTCAGATATACTGCAGTTTCACAAGGTTTCCCTCTGTTATGCATCAAAAGGCCATACAAGGTGTTTCAAAAGCCCAGCGGGAGAGTTGGTGTTGTGAAACAGGCTTCTTTAACCAGTGTGAAGCAGTTTGCTAAGCAATGGTGCAGAATAGCTGTCAAACCAATAGTTTGTGGCATAAAGAATGTTTCATTCATTTAACCAAGAATTTTACATGCCAACAAAAACTAATAATTGCAGCATTGTTAAAAGCTACTTAAGTGTATAACAATGTTATGTATATATATATATATGTATATATATACATATATACATATATACATATAGCTGGATAGCGTAGTGGTTAGACTACACGCCTTTGGAGCAGAAGATCGCAAGTTCGATTCCTGCCTGGGGCGTCTGTATCCAGTAAGGGTCCTAAGGCTAGACCCCCTATGCTAAGTGAGCCTACCGCAGACATGAGCGAGACAGATAAATATGAAGGCATGCCGGCTCGGACGTCGCCCGGATCAACAAGGTCCGCGTCAGGTGTTGAGGAACCAGGGCACCCTGACGACAAGTGGGCTACTGGAACAAGAAGGCATCGGTGGGCAAGAGACGAAAACAGGGCGTTGTTGGAATGCTACTACGCAAGTAGCCCTGGCGGAAGGGGTTACATGAATAGGATGAGGGACCTATGGATTCTTCGATACCCAACATCCACAATGACGGCGAAACAACTAGTAGCTCAGTGTTCCAACATTCGAAAGAAGGGACTGCTCTCACAGCTAGAGATTGACGAGGTACAACATAAATGCTACGGCAAGGAGGAGTCAGGACGCCAGGTCAGGGGGGAGATATCATCACCCCCACCCGAGATTGGGTACATAGCCCCAAGTGCGATAGGAGAAGGATCGTTGAGTGCGAGAGGAACTGACCTGAAAGATAGGATCGTGGCCAAGCTTGAAACCTGGACCCCTCCTAGCCGGTTACCAAGATTACGTGAAGTACCCTCAGAAGGTCTGCTAGATGATGTTAATGTTACCTACAACCACGATTACCGACACTAACAAGCTGATCTACACTACGGCAGCAGTGATCAGTGGCTACAAGTTGAACAGCCACAAGGGGCAGTACCCTCCATGGAGAAGGAGGCTAGAGGGCAAGATCAAAGTAGCACGGAGGGAGGTTAGCCAACTAACGGAGTTGCAGAAAGGCGCGACAAAGAAGGTGCATAAGAAATACAGCAAGCTGTCCATACCTGAGGCCTTGGAAACTGCCAAGCAAAGACTCACAGCCTTGGCCACCCGCTTGAGGAGGTACACCAGAGAGATAGAAGGCAGGAGAATAAACCAGCTGTTCTCCACAGAACCAGCAAAGGTGTACTCTCAGTGGCAAGGGAACAATAACAGAACAGCACCACCAAGGCTGGAGACGGAGCAATACTGGAAGAGCATATGGGAGAAGGACGCAACCCATAACGGCAATGCTCAGTGGCTAGTGGATCTGAGGGCAGACCATAGCGACCTCCCTGAACAGGGTCCAGTAACCATCACAGTGGCAGACATCCAAGAAAGGGTCTCCAGTATGAAGAATTGGACAGCACCAGGGCCCGGCATGGTTCACGCCTACTGGCTGAAGAAGCTGACTGCACTCCACGAGCGTCTGGCAGCACAAATGAACCAGCTGCTAGTTAACGAGAGACACCCGGAATGGCTAACCGAAGGTCGGACGGTCCTGATCCCCAAGGACCCCAAGAAGGGACCGGTCCCATCCAACTACCGACCAATAACCTGCCTCAGTACTACATGGAAGCTCCTGTCAGGCATCATATCGGCTAAGATGAACAGGCACATGGGTCAATACATGAGCGGGGCACAGAAAGGCGCAAAACACCAGCTACTGGTAGACAGAACAGTCAGCCGAGACTGCAAGACCAGACTGACCAACCTGTGCACAGCCTGGATTGATTACAAGAAGGCCTATGACTCAATGCCCCACAGCTGGATACTGGAATGCCTAGAACTGTACAAGATCAACAGGACCCTAAGAGCCTTCATCAGGAACTCAATGGGGATGTGGCGTACAACACTAGAGGCCAACTCCAAGCCCATAGCACAAGTCACCATCAAGTGCGGGATCTACCAAGGAGATGCTCTGTCCCCACTGCTGTTCTGCATAGGCCTGAACCCCCTCAGTGAGATCATTAACAAGACTGGCTACGGATACCGACTACGAAACGGAGCGGTTGTCAGCCACCTCCTGTACATGGATGACATCAAGCTGTATGCCAAGAGTGAACGAGACATCGATTCACTGATACACACTACCAGGCTATACAGCAATGACATTGGAATGTCGTTCGGGCTGGAGAAGTGTAGTCGGATGATAACAAAGAGAGGGAAGGTAGTCAGAACTGAGGGGATTGAACTACCAGAAGGCAACATTGCAGACATAGAGGACAGTTACAAGTACCTGGGGATCCCACAGGCGAATGGGAACCATGAAGAGGCCGCTAGGAAAGCTGCAACCACCAAGTACCTGCAGAGGGTCAGGCAAGTCCTGAGGAGTCAGCTGAACGGTAAGAACAAGATCCGGGCCATCAACACCTACGCCCTGCCCGTGATCAGGTACCCTGCTGGGGTAATAGGCTGGCCAAAGGAGGAGATAGAAGCCACTGACATAAAGACAAGAAAGCTCCTGACCATGCATGGAGGGTTTCACCCCAAGTCCAGCACCCTGAGGTTGTACGCTAAGCGGAAGGAAGGGGGCCGGGGACTGGTGAGTGTCAGCACCACAGTCCAGGATGAGACAAGAAACATCCACGAATACATCACGAAGATGGCCCCAACTGACAGCGTGCTCAGTGAATACCTCAGGCAGCAGAAACCCAAGAAAGAGGAGGAAGAGGAGGAACCATCATGGAAGGACAGGCCCCTGCACGGTATGTACCACCGGCAGATAGAGGAGGTGGCTGATATCCAGAAATCCTACCAGTGGCTGGACAAAGCTGGACTGAAAGACAGCACAGAGGCACTAATCATGGCAGCACAAGAACAAGCTCTGAGTACAAGATCCATAGAGGCTGGGGTCTATCACACCAGGCAAGACCCCAGGTGCAGGCTGTGTAAAGATGCCCCAGAGACAATCCAGCACATAACAGCAGGGTGCAAGATGCTAGCAGGCAAGGCATACATGGAACGCCATAACCAAGTGGCCGGCATAGTGTACAGGAACATCTGTGCCGAGTATAACCTGGAAGTCCCGAGGTCAAAATGGGAGATGCCCCCAAGGGTGATGGAGAATGACCGAGCTAAGATCCTGTGGGACTTCCAGATGCAGACGGACAAAATGGTGGTGGCTAACCAACCGGACATAGTGGTGGTAGACAAACAGAAGAAGACGGCCGTAGTGATCGATGTAGCGGTTCCGAATGACAGTAATATCAGGAAGAAGGAACACGAGAAGCTGGAGAAATACCAAGGGCTCAGAGAAGAGCTCGAGAGGATGTGGAGGGTGAAGGTAACGGTGGTCCCCGTGGTAATCGGAGCACTGGGTGCGGTGACTCCCAAGCTAGGGGAGTGGCTCCAGCAGATCCCGGGAACAACATCGGAGATCTCTGTCCAGAAGAGCGCAGTCCTGGGAACAGCTAAGATACTGCGCAGGACCCTCAAGCTCCCAGGCCTCTGGTAGAGGACCCGAGCTTGAAGGATAAACCGCCCGCAGGGGCGTGCTGGGTGTTTTTTTTTTTTTATATATATATATATATCATTAGTTGTATCATTTTCCTGATTCTACAATAAACTGCCCTCTTGAGTTGATTCCTGTGTTGTGAGTCCTGCATTTTGAGTCCTCACCTCCTGCCTGCACACAGCGATTCCTGACATCCGTGCTTTGTGTTTACGTCCCTTTTGCACTAGATTCTGAAGTGGCAGGTTTTATCTCTCTCCAAACAATATTGACTGAACCTGCAGCAAAAGAAGATCCAAACTAGGCTTCACATTTCGCTTCACATAAACATCGTCATGAATTCCCTCTTACTTTTACTGATTCGCTTCCAACACAATAAAATCTCACTTCAGGCACATCTCCCTCTCTCTCTCTCTCTCTCTCCCTCTCTCTCTCTCTCTCTCTCTCTCTCTCTCTCAGTGTACTTCAAGAACAGTTTCCCATTTAAAAATCTCTGTTTTCTGCATTATTCGCTTGCTTATTACGCACAAATCTACTGTTGTTTACAATTTGTAACTTTGCTTTGCTTCACTTCAGCAGCATCAGGTAATGTTCATTAAATCAAATCGAATCATGGATCGAATCGATTCGGGACCTTGTGAATCGGAATCGAATCGATCTAGAAATCAGTGACGATACCCAGCCCTACAAGGCAGCTCTCTTTTTTGTTACTATGTGACCTGCAAGTCTGCAACAGTCTCTCACATGGGACAGAAGTGGCAGGACTAATCAAATACTTGCGGGCCAGGACAGTCAGCTGTGGGTGGGTCCCTGCTCGACTGGACCACCACTGCAGAGGGCAGTCTTTCTCGCTGATGGTGGATTCTGCTCTGTACAAACTCAGGGCCCTGTTACACAGGGCTTCCTCATCTGAATCAGAGTCTGAAGACAATGAAGAGAGGAGGAGGCTCTTTGTCTTTGTAGGCTCCTTTGTGGTGGCATCTTTACACTGTACCTGCAGCAGGGCCTCAAGGCTGCTCCAAACCTCTTCTCGCTCTCCCCTTGCAAGACACTTTAAATCAGGGGTCTCAAACTCATCATTCGTCATTAGGAAGACTCTATAGCAACGGTTCCCAACCATTTTTCCGCCACGACCGGTTTAATGTCAGACAATATTTTCACGGACCGGCCTTTAAGGTGTCGCGGATAAATACAACAAAATAAAATGATACGACCAAGACAAAAACTGTGGCATTTTTTAAATATAATAATAAACGCAAATTTACTGTTTTATTGTGTAACTTTATTAGCAGCATCCTCCTGAAATGCGCCAACAACACTGAGAGTAACATCCTCCTCTCTGCCCCGTAATGCTCTCTGGACGCTATGGTAACGCATAAATATTTCTTTCAAAATAAGATACACAACTACAACACGGGAAAAGACCCAGGGAAACCAAGTTAACGATAAAAACCTTGAAAACCGGTACCCCGGTACCGGTCCATGGCCCGGGGGATGGGGGCCGCTGCTCTATAGAATTTGACTGCATGCTGAGATGGCAATTCAGCCATTTGATTCATGTTACAGCAGCTCATGAGTAAATGAAAATGGTGCAATAAAAGTACTTTTAGAAGTAAATTTTTGCAAACATTAACATTTACTTAAATTTACTGAAGTAGAGTTAGGGGTTGCCACTTCAGCATGCAGGGTTAACTCTGGTTTTTCTGTTCTGAAAAAGGCCTTTTTCAGGGAACACAAAATGGGTTAACAATTTAAAGCTGTTCTGCAGCAATGGTGGATGACCAAGCCTTAAAAGCTGGTTCTACTAATTCCTACACGTGTTTCAAATTGCCTGGATTACTATGCCTGCATAAAAGTAGTGTTGGAACACACCTTGGTACCATATGTTCGTGAGCACCAGTAGAACAGTATTGTACTGCAGAAAGTAGTGTGACGCTACAAAAATGGTGAGAAAAAGGCAATTAACAATGGAAGAGAGAAAGACCCTCATAACATTTAAAAATTTAGGTCTTTCTTCCACAGAAATTGCAAAGAAAGTCAAGGTGTCACTGAGTACAGTTTCCTTCACAATCAAAAGCACTCAGAAAGTGGGGCAAACTCTGACAGGAAAAGGTCTGGCAGACCCAAAGCCACAGTTGAATCAGAGGACAGGTTTCTGAGAGTTAACGGCTTACGTGATAGGTGGCTCACAGGACAACCATTTCAAGCACAGCTTTAATAGTGGTCGTAGTAAGCAAGTCTCAGTTTCAACTGTGAAGAGAAGACTTAGAGCTGCAGGTTTGACAGGATGAGTTGCAGCAAGAAAGCCATTGCTAAGATGTCAAAATAAGACAAAGAGGCTTGCCTGGGCCATGAAACACTGTCATTGGACTACTGAAGACTAGAAGAAGGTATTATGGACTGAATCAAAATTTGAAATCTTCGGTTCACCACGCAGGATCTTTGTATGCCATCGAGTAGGTGAAAGGATGGTTCCAAAGTGTGTGGCATCAACTGTCAAACATGGAGGAGCAAGTTTGATGGTCTGGGGCTGTCTTGCTGAATCAAAAGTCGGTGACTTGTACAGTGTGAGAGGCACCCTGAATCCTCCCTTAGTTATGTTGCAATAGGTGTAGGCTGCTGGGGGATTCCCATCATGCACTGAGTATCTTCTTTAGTCACCTTTCTCACTATCTATGTGTTAACAGACCTGTCTGCATTGAGTCATACTTGCTATTAATCTCTGAATATCTTCCACAGCTCATCTTTTGTCCTCTCTTCCTTCTCTCACGCCAACCGGTCGCGGCAGATGGCCGCCCCTCCCTGAGCCTGGTTTTGCCGGTTTCTTCCTGTTAAAAGGGAGTTTTTCCTTCCCACTGTTGCCAAAGTGCTTGCTCATAGGGGGCCATATGATTGTTGGGGTTTTCTCTATATGTATTATTGTAGGGTCTACCTTACAATATAAAGCACCTTGAGGCGACTGTTGTTGTGATTTGGCGTTGTATAAATAAAATTCAATTGAATTGAATATAATCAAACTAATCAATGTTAGTTTAAGTACAACATTACAACTGAATGCTAGTGGACTCAGAAGTGGGCTTGAAAATCTGGAAACAGCAGATAGATTGTTAACGTCTGACAGGCTACAAATATTGATTAAAAAGCGATGATCACGTGGTTTTACAGTATTGCTTTTAATATTTTATAAAAGCAGAAGCGTCTACATCTAAGTTCTCTATTGCTGTCTACAGTGTTCTCTCTTTCAAGATACTTTTATCATGAGAACATCAGGCCTTAATTTTTTTAATGTTTTTTAAAAAAAGAAAAATTAAAGATAGTAAAACAAAGTTAAAAGACTATTTAAAACTGTCTTTCACCCAGTCTTGTTAAAATCAAGAATAGTATTGTTTTCACAATGACCCTGGAGGGAGAATCTGACTCTTTAGAGATGCTTGGCCTTGCTGAAGCAGTGAAGGCATGCAGAGCAGAGTGAGGCCTAAGGCCAATACACCCCCCACCCACCCCACCCCGTGTTTTCCCCCAAACATCCCCAAGCAGCATTTTTAGCATCTGCATAGGAGGCCTGCACTTTTAAAAGTGACACAAACGCAAAAATCTATGAGCTGAGATGCTTGACAGCTGTCATTCTAGATAAACTAAGTGACACAGTAGCTTCGGAGATTTACTGAACTCCCACAAAGGCAAGATGGTTAATTCTTTCTCAAGAACCTGAAATGTTCCCACAATGTTTCCCCATACAGCTGTCACGCTGTCAAAAGTCAAGCTGGTGCTATCGTGCTTGTTTTAACTTGGTTACGCAGACCTTGTCAGGGCTTAACGAGGCTACACAGAAAGTTTGTTTACATGCCATGATTAAAAAACAAAGGTGCTTTTGCTTCGTAGTTAGATGTTTGAATTGTTTGTATTCTATAGTCTATATCTATTTTATAAGTGAGTTTTGGTCTATGTAAGTCCCATTGGTCTAACAGTGCAGTAACAGCTGGTGACTCACCCCCTCATGCAATAAGGAGGAGCTACAAACTGGGGGCAGAGCAGCAGTACAAAAGAGATGCCTACTGTACCCTGAACACTGATATTACTTCCAGATTTGACTGGAACTGGTACTGACTATCACCTGAAAGGACATAAAGTAGCAGTGACTCAAGGACTGAAAGAAGAAACTTAAAGTTTTAAAAAGGACCAAAACTAAAGACTGAGGAAACCTGTTTGACAGGATTTTTTCTGTTTTGATTGCAGGGTGGAACTCGATCTTTGAAGTGATTTCCTCTTCACTTTAGAGACAATGCTTTGCTCTATGCTTCCAGGGTAGAATCTGTTTCTGTTTTCAAGCTTGGAATTAATATTTGCCGACCCTCAGGCAAGTTGTTTTTTGACTGCTAAAATGGAAAACACCAATGGAACTGAAAAATCCGATGAAACTGCAGAGACGCAACTGTACAAGTTCTATGCAGCTGCAGTAATTGTGATTTTTATCTTGGCTTTGCCTCTGAATGCATCTGTCATCCACCTCTTTATTTTCAAGCTCAGGTTTTGGAAATCCAACACAAATATCTTCCTTTTCAACCTGGTTTTGGCTGACATCCTCCTGCTGATCTGGTTGCCCATAAAGGCATATACCTTCATCCAGGGATCTAGAAAGAGTGACAATGATGCTGTCTGCAAAGCCATGCTTTTCATGTTGTTTTTAAACCGTGGAGCTAGCATCGCCTTCCTAACAGTGATTTCCATCCATCGGTATTTTCATGTGGTGCACCCTGGTCGAAAAAGTGTCCTAAAAGCGCTTAAGAAATCTTCACAGATCTCTGTCCTCATCTGGGTGCTGCTTCTGCCTCTCACCATCCCCACCATGCTCAAAAACTTTGACAGCTGTAACAGCCTCCAGAAAGTAAATGCCACCCTGATCAAGGTAAAGTTTACATGTTTGATGCCTTATTCTCTCTTACTGTAGACAACACATGGATAAATTAAGATCATTGTGTCTTAATCCTTATAACAGTCTAATAAGAGTTTAATTTTGTTTAAAACCAAACAATTTTTCAGTACCTTTACTAATGTTTTAAATCTAAGAATCCTCCACAGCAGTCATGCAAAGTGATTTTTAAACAGAGGTTAGACTGCTGACATTCCCTTTTATTTTTATCTCCCTATCTAAGGATGTGGTGGATGGCATCAGAGAGACTGTAATCTTTACTCAGATCCTGATCCCGTTTGTCATCCTGCTCTGCTGCACTGTGGGGATCGTCAACCGACTCAGGGAAAAAACAGTCGGGGATAGGACCAAGCTGAAGAGAGCGGTATTTCTGGTCACTGCTGTCATGGTGCTCTTTTCATTCTGTTTCCTCCCCTGCACCATAGCCAGGATGGTTCTGCTTATCATTCGGGTCAAACAGCCTGACATCGAGCACAAAGCTGAAGTGGCCTTTGACGGCCTCATGGTCCTCTCCTACATAGACTGTCTGCTCGACCCACTTGTCTACTGCTTCTCTAGCACCAAGTTTAAAGCACTTTATCTATCCAATTACTTCCCGTTTTTAGTAAAAGAAACTCCACGGGTTAGCTCAACATGAAAGACAGACAGAACTACAAACACTACTGTCATTTCAGGTTTATGAAAACAAAGAAGGGAGAGTTCCCATACAGAGTGTGGTTTCTCTCTATAGTAGCTGCAGGTTAAAAAAAATGGTTCAATGATTAAAATGTGTTATGAGGACAAGGCATATAAATATTTCAATTCCTACTTTCTTAAGATTTTCAAATATACAGAAGTAAAAAATGAAAAAAAAATATTAGTTTATCAGCCCTATGGATATAGCACAGGGGTCAAAATTTTAAATTTCTCTGAGAGAATGCCTCCCAGCCAAAGTATGCATATCTGTTCTTCCTGTTTGCCTTGGACAGTGAAGGAATTCCTTTCAAAAATACATTCTGTCAAATTATACCAACACAGCTTTTATCTAACCCACAACAGTGAAACGAGTTTTTGTTTTTCACAGCATCTGTTAGATGACATTTAGGGGATGGTCAGTCTGCAGGTGATTAATACGTCATCTTAAAAGTACATATAGGGAAATTATCATGACAGGGGATTTAATATGCTAATTTCCAGCTCCTAACAGTTCAATATAATAATTATTTTTTATATTTATATTTATTTTTTCTTATACTAGGCCATGTAGCAGACATTCAGTTTATCCACAGTCAGAAGTAAGTCTCGCTCTCAGTCATGTATCTTCTGATTGGCTTCACATCATCAAATGGTGGAATGAGAAGGATCTACACAATTTTAGGCAGGTGGCTTTAACATTGTGGCTGGTCAGTACTGAACGGTTTGTGATGTGTGTATAGAGATATGTATATATATTCATCCTGAAATTATTTCTAGTAAATGGATTACGATATGTTGGGAACACCTTGATGATACCACCTTGAAAGCTCTGCTCACAAAGTGCCACACCCACAAATGACTCTTACAACGTAAAACGTGAGTCATACACTCAACTTGAACTAATCTTCACCTTGACTTAGTCCCAGAAATCCTAGCATTTCTATATAAGTCACATGGGTGAAATTACTCACCTTAATGACACCATCAGTAGATGTAGCGCACCGAGTGAGGGTACGTCTGGTGTAACTGTCTGTCAGTAAATAGACACCTCCCTGATTTAAGTAGTCAATAAGCTGGAATCTGGTGAGTCTATGGTCTCTGCTTTCATCTACAATTTAAATCATCTGTGGGTTAACGATGAGTCACTGCAAGGTACAAACACTTATGCACTTATTTGGCATAGCAGTATTTGTTATAGTTCTTCATTGTAAGAAAATAATGAATAACTACAAGTGTAATAACAGAGTTAAATAACTCTTTTGAGTTGTGGGTAAAAAAAACAAACTGAGGAGATTGATACATAAGCTAAGGCAAAAATGTAAGCTGAATATTTACATCTACAAATGTGATATCTGCTTTGCCTGACAACCACTAACTTACACAGTGTAAACAGGAAATAAATACCAAGTAAAGAGAGAATTGTATAGCTTGAGGTCAAAAATGGTATGACTTTAAATAATAAGGAGACAGAGTTAGAAGCAATAAAATATTCACACCCTGCAGTGATGACTTTGTTTACTTGTCTGAAAGTTGTGTAAATGTGATATTTGAAAATATTATTTGTTTATCTGTGACCCTAATGAATTCAGTTGCAAAGTCAATATGCTTCATTCTTGTGTTACATTACCATTCAATCTGCATTTTACATTTAAAAAGTACATTAAGAAATCCACACTAAAAAATGGCCTTTTGACGAATGACTACAAACTCTGGACATAAAGAAAAGAGTAAAGGAGTCATAGGGAGTCCTTACCGTCCTTGAAAGGAATCTTTGCAGAGTCCTTATTATTTATTTCTGGCCTTTTGAAACAGATGGTTAAAAAACATTATTACCACCCCGCTAGCTTTCCTTTTGGGGCTGCCAATATTCAGGTTTAATGGTATGCAGAAAAAAACAACAACATAATTCTCCCCATCAGCACAAATATGAATACAACCGTGCCTTTTTGTGGATAAGAATCACATTATATTATTCAGATTTAAATCACTTCACAAAAAGTGACACTTATTGTTTTCTTAGAAATTCTGAATGTTTTCATACCCTAAATATATTGTACCAGTAAATTAAGTTGTGAAAAAGACTAACACAAGTTGGCATTTTATATTTTTGTTTACATGAGGCATTTTGTAAATATTTTGTGTATTTTTACTTCTGCACCAACATGTTAATCTTCATTTTCTGCTGATGGCACATCAGAAATTTTGGTGTACATGTATATGTGGATATATGTTAATATATTTGCATGCAACAGCTAATTAAATTAACAAAAAGAAAACATTTCCATGATGTTCAGATGTGGGTGAAAACATACAGCTCCTCTCTGGGGTTATGAGTGAATGTAACTGTTGTGACAAGTGGCTCTATTAATTTATGCACAGAGGAAAAAAGTGTCAAAAAATTGCTGGTTCCACTCTTAACGGAAAGCTAAAAGCTTTTCAGTGTAAATTTGTGACTGAAAATGATGGCACGGATGGAAAACTTCTGGAAGCCTTTAGTAACCACAAAAGACGACTATAATGTATCTAATGGTGAACTTTAAACTCAATCTGCCAAAATGATTCATAATTATTACCATTAAAACTTTTTCTTGGGCGTTTTGTCTTGGGCGAAACATGTGGTTATGGCGTGTTGACAATCCAGGTCCAACACTGATGTGCCCGGACATGTTAACGCTAAATCTGGATCAGATAAGATATGCTGTGTTTTTTCCTATGGAAAAAGACCAGTTCTGACAAGTTTTGGCAGACATCAACTTAGAACACATCACATAGCTTTTACTGACAGAGATGACACTGGAATTTCTAAAGAATGTCAGACCATGTAAAGAAATAAGAAAGAGAAGAAACTGCGTCTGAGGGAAAAACATGGCATTGAGATTTTAGACAGAAAAGGGAGAGATATGCCATTTACTGTTCACTGTATATAACTACGTACATTAATATTTTTTCTAATATAAATTTTGTTTTAAAAAAAAGTTAATTTTTTCCTTTCATGTGACATGAAAACACTTTTTTATATTTTTGCGGCCAGCATGTTGTGAAACTAATGACTGAGAGGGAACACAACTGTCACTTCATTAGTCGTGTCTCATTTTAACTGTTAGCAGTAGTTTGCACGCCACGGCAGGTACTCCTAAATGTAAGTAGCATCTCAGCAGGTCAGTGCACTCAGCTTAGCCACAAAAAAATGCTCATTATTGATTCATGGAAGATGATGAAAATCTAACCCAACAAGGTTTCTTCCCAGTCCCAAAATCTACTGAAAGAAGCTCGACCCACAGTGACATCGTTCAACATCCCACACAAGCCACAGAATTGCTGCCAACACCTTGGTGCCAATGAACAGAGAAAGCCCTCTGAGATCCCACATGCATGTCCATACCCACATCTGTTCGAGCTGTTTTGGCAGTGGGATAGGGACCTGAAAAGTGTCAGGCTGCTGGTATTAACATTGTGTTTAATTTATAATTTAGATGTTGCCTGGTTAAGTAATACTGTTTGTTGCATTATCTGTACTCTATGAGATTATTGTTTATAAAACTAAATCTTTTTTTTTTTTTTTTTTTTTTTTAAACTAGCTTAAAATAAAGACAGACTCAGATGTAGGAATCATTGCAAAGCAGGGATAATTCACAATCAGACAGTCAACCGGTGGCTATGTTAGTGGCAGGCCTCTGGGTCCAGGCTTGTCCAAATATTTCCCTGTGCTCCTTTAACTGCAGTTTGTTACAACTGTTTTGGATTCTTGTACATATGCTGTTCGAAGTTATTTAGTTGGTCTTGATGGAAGATGTTTGCTTTGTTACGCCTCATTTTATTTTGGCAGTCTTTTGTTCCTTGTGTTTTGCATTTAGTTTTACTTCGTTTATCTTGTTATCCTGTAATTGTTTGGACCTGTTTGTTTTCCCTGTTCCACATTCTCTTGGGGTCCAGGGTATAGTTGGCCGTTTTTGACTACTTTTGATTTTACCTTTATATTTCCCCTTAAAAAATTGTTTACTTTGCCTTTTTTTTGGTATCATTGCTTTCAGTACAACCTCACATGTCTAAATTTACAGTTATTTTTTCATGTTAACATAGTGTATTTATACAATTGGCCTAAAATAACACAGAAAAACTAAAATTCAAGTAAGAAAAACGTATATTTTTTATTGTGAGAACCACAAACATGTTAAATAAATCATTTTCATAATTTCATCAGGTAGTGGCCTCTAGCTCACACTGGAGCATCTCGCAGCCAAGAGTGACGTGGCAGGAAAGAGAATCAGCACCTCCAAGTCTGAGGTCATGGTCCTCACCTGGACAAGAGTCAAGTGCCCACTCCAGCTTGGGGATGAATTACTAGGGATGGGTATCGTTTAGGTTTTATCCGATACCGGTTCCAAATTGGTACTTTTGAAACGGTGCCGGTGCTTAAACGGTGCTCGAACCGGTGCTTAAAGAATGGAGAACACAAACTTCTTATGTTTTTATTTTTAGCAGTTTCTTTTTTTCTGCAAAATGATAAGAACCGTCCAGCCCCATGCACGGGGCGATCCACGCTAACTCGCTAATGGAGATTTACCACACCCACAGTAGATGTGCTCAGTGTGAGGTCTTGCAGCAAGCTATCAAATACTGTGTATTTCTCGGCTTTAAAAAAACCCCGCTATGCGTCGCCAGGTCTTTCATCAGATTTGAGGTGTTACCTCCTTTGCACAGTATCACCTTAACCTCTTAAGTCCCAAAGGGGTTTCTGAGCTTCCTGCTCAAAAGTGCAATGCCCAAATTTAATTTATTATTTCTCTGCAATTACAAACTCTGTGCATACAATCTTGGTATCAAAATAAAGCTAACACTTGTGAAATTTCATCAGAGGTGTAGATATTGAAGCAGATATTACTGTGTCAAAGTTACTGAGACTGGAACACAGAAAAAGTAAGTAGATTTTATCCTCGCCTATTTTTAATTTTTTTTTTTTTAGCATATAACCCCTTTAAAAATATGCCTCAGTTCACATTTCATTACAGAAATTCAGTAACCAACATATAAACATCATCTGTGCAAAGATTTATATTTTTAAAGTGAAACAGTGAAAAATTACAGCGCTGTCAATACATGAATATCCAGACGTTGTACAAAAATGTCCAATTTTGGCACACAATTGGACACCATGCCAGTTGAATTTTTTTAGGTATTTAAGAGCAGAAATTAATTAATTTTATTAACATGCCTAAAAATGCTTTTTTTTAAAAATATATTTTTGAAGAATTAACCACACATTAACATGACAATGGGCCTTTTCTGTGCATGGAGCGCTTAATTGGCCTCTGGCCCTTTAAACTCTGAGGGGCTGTAACTTTGGTTTCTTTTGGTCAATTTACATGATTGACAACTCTTTTTAATTGTTGGAGCCAATAGAATCATAGTAACGATGCCACGTTCATGTTACTTCAACCAATCAGACATTCCAAGGCCAAAACCCACGTGGGCCCAAATTTACTGCATGTGACGTCTGTCCAGTCACGTGTCTATAGGTGGGTCTAAAATGGAGGTGGTTGACGGAAAACGGCTCTGATATGGCTAGGTAGGCGTGGTAACTGCTGATAATCACGTGGCTACCGGCTACTGGCGAAAATAACGGAGGAAATCTGGAGAGTAAGCCAATTTCTGTCTTAGCGCATTTGCGCCGTTGTGTGTTTTTGTGGTCTTTTGCGGCTCATTCAGTGAATTTTGGTCAGAGTGTGGTGAAACCTGGTGTTTGGAATTGGTGATAGCTCTGGAAGATAACCAGCCTTTCTTTAGCCGGTTACATGAAGTCTGGAGAACTTGTGGTTCGCCTTGTTTGTTTAGTGGACTTGTGCGCATTTACATAACTGCTCGTTTAATCATGGCTTGTTTTCGTTGAGTTTGGTGGTTGTAGAAATGGGTGTCCAAATTCATGGGCTGCATCCTCCTGAGGACGCATTTGTAGACCAATTACGTCACAGTGACACGCCGAAGGCTGTCCAAATTCGTAGACTCCTCTGAATGCAGCCGACAAATGCGTCCTCCTTTTCCCCGAATTTGAAGGATGGGTCGGGTGTGTCCTTCATGGCCCACCATATCCCAGAATTCATAGCGCGGCCCAGCCAAACTCCAGTTTCCGGCAATGGCAGCCGCTACTAAGTTTTAAAATTACTCTTATTAATCTTTCTGGGTCACAAAATAAACTTTTAACATATTTTCAGGTGAGAATGTAGGTGTGTAAACTTCAAATATCTGCTCGGTTTATCAAGACATCGCATATTTGCAAAAGTGCTTCGAGGTTTTCGGAGACGTCTGTTACCCACCAGCTCGATAGCTAGCCGAGAGCTCGAGGGTCACTGAAGTCGCCGAGAACAGCACAACTCCCGGCACATCATTTTCAGATCATCGCGGACTGTCGTTACTCAGATTAAACGTAATATATAAGTCACTTAGAAAACCTAAAATTGTTATTGTTTGTCTTTTTTCTTTTCTTTTTTTTTTTTTTTCTTTTTTTTAACCTGTCCCGTTTGGTTCTTTTGCCATCAGAATTATTGTCTAAAGGCGAAGAAAGATGCCCAACGGATTTACTTTACCAAATGGACCATCCCAGCCTTGCCGTAATGGTCCATCTGATTCACCTTTTATTGTTTATTTTATTTTCACTTGCTGAATACGGGACAGACTTGACTGGTGGAAAGAAAGGGGAGAAAGAAAGAGGGAAAGAACAAAAAAAAAAAAAAAAACAAAAAAAACCTGAGAAGACGGACGGGGAAAAAGGGCAAAAAACAAAAACCAACAGAATAAGCAGACAAAAAAAAATACATATCAATCACCTGGATCACCTGTTGAGAAAGAAAAAAGAAAGCAAGCAGAAGAAGACAAGAGTAATAAACAAGATCACAATGATATATGGGAATATGACAGTAAATACTAAATATTAAACATTATGGTGCAGCACGTGAGATCGACAGCGCACAGTGTGCTTTGAGGTAGGAGCCCAAAAGGGTGTAGTTTGTGTGTGTGATCACCCGTGTGTACACCTGTGAGCATGAACGCGCTTGTTTTTAAAAGGTTCCTTCATGTAATGATCTGCTAGAGGGTGTGGGGGGCCACTGCCCCGACCTCCAGGGCATGAAGCAGGTATGGAGGAGATCAAAACTCCAGACATCCAGAGGCCCCCAGAACACAAGAGACCAAGGAAGACCAACAGAGGGGCAGCCGCGTCACTATCCCAGAAAGAGCTGAGGAGAGTCCCAGATGCGGGGTCACTCAGCAGCCGCGGAGCAGAAGCCAGGGGGGGTTGCAGTGACGTGCCCATGAGCTCCGCCGGCAGCCAGCTGTGCCTGAGCGATCGAGCCCCGGGCCGAGAGGCCGAGGGCACCCCATCCCCGAAGTGGCCCGAGCGAGCCCCAGGCTCCATGCCCCGATAAGCAGCCGCCAAGGAGTGGGCCGGTGGATACCTGGGCGCCCACCTCCGGACACAAAGAACCACCAACACACCGATGTCTGAGGGCGTCTGCCACCGGCAGGGGAAGTGGTGGGGGGAGATGGGCCTCCAAACCTTGGAGGGCCTGAGATGTCCCCAGAGAGGTGGCGTCTGATACCCAACCTGACATATAGACACAGACAAACAGGCACACACAGATACAAACATCTATTCCCACCCTCATGCTCTCAACACTCACCCAACGTGGAGACAGACATAAAGAGACGCTGTACACACAATCACACTCCCCAAGCGTACTCTAAGCCCCGGGTCTAGGTACCCTTGCCCCTGGAGGGGGAAACTGCGCCCAGACCCAGGTGGTGTTACCCTTTTCCCTGCGGTGGGGAGAAGCAGACCGCCCCGACTCCGCAGCAGCAGGGAGGCCCCACATTCCAGACCCCAGTCGGACGGCCAACTCCTCCTCCTAGCCCCCCCGCTCCAGCAGGCCGCAGAGAATGGGGGTGTAGGAAGACTCCAAACCTCCCTCCACCCGCTCATATGTAGTGTTGATGTATGTGTGTTCTAAGGTGCATTTAAAACCCAGGAGGGCATGGAGCTACCTGCCAGAGCAGCAGGTAAGCGTATAGCCCCTCCTGCTAGCCCTCAATGTCTACGTGTATTTAAAATTGAGAGGTGGGCAGCGACGCCAGGGGTGAGGTGTACACCCTGATGGTGATTGGAATCCGTGTAGCGTGCCCACCCCCAAGATCCTATATGTATGTGTAATGAGAGTGTGAGTAATGTGAATGTCTAAGTTGTGGGATAAAATTGAGGCAGAGGCAGCCAGAAGGGGACAGAGGGGGGGGGTGTCTCCTCTGCACCCTGGTGACACACCCCTACCCCAAGACCCTGCATGTGTGGGTGATTGTGGTGGAGCGGGAAGAGGGAGGCAGCTGAAGATGGGGAGGGAAGGAAGGGAGGCGCAAGTGACCCCTCCCTGGGGTCAGCTCCCCCGCTGACCCCAGTAGGCACCCCCATACTCTGCAACCCGCCAGGGAAAGGGGGGCCCAGGCCCATCCAGACCGGGGCCCAGTGGAGCAGCGCCTCCCGGCCCCACAGAGCCCGGGACAGTCCACCCGACCCCACCACAGAGAAAACTGCACCCACCCCATCCACTCATCTTCCAGACTACACAAGACAATAGACGCCCAGGCTGAGATCTTCCTCCACCTCTCCTGTATCTCTCCCTCCTGCAGAGAGAGTTCCTGAAGAGAGGAAGGCTCCTGCAGGATGTGACAACCTCCCCCACCAGTTGAAGAGCCCCCCAGGTGGTTCGATGCACAGGCGGCACCCTGCGCCAGGACTGGGCCCCCATACACCCACCCGCCCACAACCCCGGCAACACACCAACCAGGACCCAAGCCCCTGAGGCTCGGCCAGGGCCCCAGCCCAGAGACGGAGTGCCCCCAGAACCTCACGCCCATCCCGTCTTTTTGTCTTTTTTCAGTGTTTTATTTGTTTGTGAGTAAATCGGTTTGGCTGAGATTAAAGTTATTAGATTAGATTAGATAAAATAAAACTTTATTAATCCATCGGGTGGGTTCCTCCTTGGTCTTCACACAGCTGAATAAACGTAAAACAGAAAACTGATTAAACAGAAGTGTGAGATGGTCGAGAATTTACGCCAGTGTCCTGTTATATTTTAGATAGCAAGGAACAGACGGCCGAGTTTATTAAACTCCACCGAGACAGCTGTGACCCTAATCAGAAGGTTAGACCGTCCAATTCCACAGTCGTTTACTTCCGGCCTACCCGATCTTCTGAGGACCCGGCCCACGTAGACCGCGAAGGCCGGGTCCTCAGGGGGATGCAGCCCATGGTTTCTGTGGATACCACACATGTCTGGACATATTTCTCACCCCGTGTTATAACCAATTAAACGTGATCTCCTCCTTTTTGCTCGCGGTACCGGGGGCGTGGGGCTTAAAGCACTTGTTGCAGGCTGCTGAGTTTGCATCTTTTGCTGTGAAGTACAGCAAGACTTTTGACCGCTTCGCCTTGGGCATTTTTAATCTGTAGCTCTGCTCTAAAAGAACGTACGTAAACTTTTGCATCCCACTGTAAATCACCTGATTTGTGTTCACGTCTGAGAAGCGAAAAATAGTGGCGCAGTCTAGAGTGGAGGTGTAAAACTGCACCCAGGACAGAAACGGCTGCATTATGCTGCTAAGACAACTTCAGTTTCTTTACAAGCATCTGCCAAGATGCATGCTAACGCTAAGCTAGCCAAGAACCCAGAGTGAAACCTGAGTGAATGCTGACCCCAGGGGCCAGACCCTCAACTTCAACAGGTAACAAAGTAGATGAGCAGTCAGGTTGCAGCCTCCCTCTCTTCCTGTTCACGTTTCCAAAGCAGAATCCCTGGCGATCGATTTTTGTTCTTGTTTTTATCTTTGCTTTGTCCAGTCAGCTTTGTATTCCACTACGAAAACGAGTTTAAAGATGTGTCACCTCATTAAGCAATTGTTTTAGTCTGTGGGGTTGTAGCCTCGGGTTTATGTTTTTAAATAGTGATTATGGCAAACTGTGCTTCAGCTATTTTACAGAGTAACATAAAAGTAACGTAACAAATAGTATAACAAATGACTTTTCCCTGGTAGTAATTATGTAATTAAATAAAGTACTATATTAAATAAAAGTACTGTATTACTATATTCAGTAATACGTCACACTTAATCCTCTATAGCCACACACTGTGATCTGCCAGACATACACCAACTCACCAACTCAATCTACTACCAGGGTAAAATGGGGATGGGTCCAGGAGGTGTATTTGGAAAGAGAGCACAGATTGGATCGTTGGCAAAATGCCGGGGCAACACTGACGCGAGTCGCACAACGATCCAGTGACGAGTAGCACAGCTTCATTGTCCTATGTAGTGACAGGAACACAGAGATAATGAGGCGCAGGTAGGTAGATGTCCTGCAGGTGCGTGAGCCAAAGGTGGGAACCCATAATGAGTTCCGCCCAAGGAGGAGAGAAAGAGAGAGAGAGTAACAACAACAAAAACCTTGTCACAGCTGACCATCCAGGTGTTTGTCTCTGATTTCCTCAGAGTTTTCATAGTTGTTGAAGAGTCTTTATGCTCATCCTAAAGCATAGACATGACTTTTCCACTGCTTGCAATTCTCTAAATGCCAGTATGTTCAAACAAAGGTGTACTTGAATAAGATGATAATGACAAATAATAATCCAATCCATCCATGAACTCCTGTCTGTGTTAGAAAGCTGTATTATTTCCTTAAAGAATTCTCTTATATACTGTAACAAAATGTATGCAGTGTAAACTCATCAGATCTGAAGACAAACTTGTATTCTGGCTCAACCTCACCCCATGAATCATACAACTGTTTCTTTGAAAAGTATTCACAACCCTTCACTTTTTTGTTGTGTCTTTCATGTTGTACAGTTTTCCTATATGTACACTCAACAACACTTAACCAAACATGCATGAATTCATGATGATACCATTCCTGTAGAGTGTCATTTGGGTCTGGAGCCTATCCCAGCTGGAACTGAGGAAGAATACAGCCTGGAAAAATCCCTCCTCTATGACAAAGCTAATCCAAAAACACAATATTCATGCCTGTGGATACCATTTAACCCGCTGTGTGCCAGCACACCTGCACAGAAAATGTTTAGAATATTAGCAGGTCCGAATGCAGAACCTTTCAAAACCTTTCAGTATCACAGAAGCACAATGGTCTTAATCATTTTGAAATGAAAAAAAAAAAAGTTTGAAATCACAAACAAATCTGGAATTCCAACGTTAGATTGCACAAAGTAAGGGGTGATTTCATTTGAAGATAATTATCGCGTGCACACTTTCCAAGCTATGAAGCCGATCCTTCACTCTTTTTTTCTGTGGCACTGGTGACATATTGATAAAATAGAGGTATAGGTTGGCACTGCCCATAATCCTTCAACCAAATAACAAAAACACCTGATTCTGACTCTGGAATAGCAAACTCTCACTTTGACATAACCAAAGCAAGTTTAACCAAGACAACTAATAAGTATTAATCCAACTTAGATTAGCTGGCATAGAGCTGAAATACAGACTCTGCCAGCGTCTCTAAAGTAGCAGCTCAGTCAGATTGGCTTTCCATGCAAATTCAGAGAGATTGAAAAGACGTGTCAGGAAGAGTGGAACAGCCTGAATCCAGATGTGCATTTGCAGCAATAATTTAGAGTTTGCAGATTGAAAGATTTATAAATGTAACTCTCATGCTTTGTTTCTCAGTCAGTTGAGTAGAGCTTCCTAAACCACACCTCCAGCACCTCCTGAATGTAAATACTTCTTCGCAAGTAACCAGCGTGGCAGCATCACATAAACAGAAGCTAAGAGAGGGCATTTTCTCCTTTCTCCTTCGCTGCATTGAGAGTGTGCTTCCTCAGTATCTTTTGCCATGGAAAAACCAGCCTTGACAGAGGTCCACAATCACTGTAAGTCTCTCTTAAGGGGACTGATCAGTTTAAGGAACTAGAAGGAGACTGAGAAGGAGCCATCTGTCCCTGAGGGGTGAAGATTCACGATCATAGGAACCTACAAAAACCTCCAGGATAAAGGATTTAACTGCAGTGCTTGCTTTCTCAATATACGGCATATTAATTTGACCGTAGCTTTATCTGCTATAGAAGGTGGACATTTTTTGCCATTTATATGATGATTCAACAAAACATGTCTGTAAATCGATCAGTTGACCACTGCAAAACACCCAGTGACATTACATACCAAGTCCTCTCCTGGGTAATGGTGGGAGAATTTACACTGGGTCTGCCTCTCAACCTGTCCGTTCTCTACATCTTCATCTTCAGGTACGGGAAATCTTTTCACTCGTTTAGATTTATTCTTGTTTTAGTAAAAACCAAGAGAAAAGCTGTGCTGGATTCTTGTTACTGGGGGCAAAGTTTGCTAAATGAAGTGTAAACCAACTGAGCTACTGATGTGGTGAAGAAAGCGGTTTTAAGTTTATCTTTAAAAGATTGTGACCACTCTGATGCAACCAATTCAGACTCCATAAAAATAACAAGACCTACCAAAAACTCTATCAAACCTTTGAAATGGACAGATGAATGAAATTTTCTTCTTGAAAAGTTAAAATAGAAAGCGTAGAACAAAAAAGCTGAGCTGTAAGTGTTACACTGCAGCACTTGCAAGTCGCTACAAAGTAAAATCTACATATATTGCCACGCAGTTTTGAAGAGTTTATCTGACATGAGTCATCCTCTCCTCGGAGAGCTGAGTAAAATGTTGGACAGTCGCACTCAGAGGTCGTGTGGACGGCAGCAACAGCATCATAAGCTTAGGTTTATTTTTTTCCTGTTCCTCTTCATTCGCTCTTGATACAAAGCAAACTCACTGGCTGTGAAACAATTAACTGTTTTATGACCTGCTTCCTTTTCAGATACAAGTTCTGGAAGAACAAAGCGATCTTCTTGTTCAATATTGTGGTTGCTGATTTCTTGCTGGTGGGCTGCCTTCCTTTCAAGATCCATCATTACCAGCACAACTTGAGGCGCAGTGAGGATACTGTGCTTTGTAAGATAATGCTTTTCATGCTGTTTCTCAATCGAGGAGCCAGCATCGCCTTCCTCATCACAATGTCCCTCGATCGCTACTTCAATGTGGTCCATCTTGGAAGGAGAAATTTTGTCAAGGTGTTTAAGAAATCTCCTCAGATATCTGTCATCATCTGGATCCTCTTGCTTCCCCTCACTATTCCCACTATGGTCACAACCTTTGAGTGCTGCAACAGCCACGGCCGTGTAAAGGAGACATACTTACATGACGTGACGGACACCTTTAGAGAGGTACGGTTTCAGTTTATTTGTTTGGATTTAGCGTCGTTTTATGTTCCCGAACAATATATGCTGGTGACAACAGACTAACAATAGACTGGGGACCTGTAGAGGCTGTTTGCTGCCTCGCTCTGACAGATCAGACGGCCTCCAGCCTCCACAAAGAAAATGGGTGGATTGATTTGGAAATCAGAAAGACTTTGAATATTTATATTTGAACGTTAAAGAAGAACAGCAGATATTAACACAACTGCTGCAACTTCCTATAAAGCTGGCATTACAGTCAATATCCAGTTCCGTTCCCTAACCGGCAGTTCCCTTCCAAAAGACATAGATACACTCACCCAGGCGTGGCAGAACCGAGTCAGAGTTTTTCTGAAGTAAAAATTAATCACATTTTTTCTCTTTGTATCAATTATTAATATTTCTTTGTTTTTGAAACTTTCAAAATAAACTGGATTTTCATAATATAATAACCAGTTATTCTTGAAAAAAAGAAATTTAAACAATTTCAAATTAATTCTAACTTAACGTCATAACTTAAGTAAAAGGCAGGGGATAGCTGGAGCAGCTAAGGGGGGTTTAAAGTGTTTGAGTCAGGAGTGTACATGATAAACTTCCCCATGTCTGTATAGAAATCCAAGTTTACTGTGTGACACATAGGGCTGTTGAAACGAGTTATACCTGATAGTGTTTGTTTTTGTTTGTTTTTTTAAGATCGTTTTCTTCTCCCAAATCATCATCCCCTACATCATCCTCGTCTACTGCACGGTCCGCATTGTCAACCGGCTGAGGAAGAAGACGGTTGGGGAGAAGACTAAGCTGAGGAGGGCTGTGTGCTTGGTCACGTCTGTTGTGGTCGTCTTCTCCTTCTGCTTCCTTCCCTGCACTATAGCCAGAGCAGCACTGCTGTTTGTGCGGCTGAAGAACTGGCAGGATGCAGAAAACATAGCCGTCCAGTGGTACGACGCCCTCATGGTTTTGTCTTACAGCGACTGCCTGCTGGACCCGTTGATTTACTGTTTCTCTAACTCAGGGTTTAAAGATGTTTACATATCTACCTTTTGCCCCACATTTATTCAGAAAAGACTGACAAATTCTGACTCTGGCACCACAAACACACCAACATGTACAAGTACTACTACTACTGCTGGCGCTAGAACGATTTTTTTGCCTGTAATGGAGAAATAATCTGTCTCTCTGATGCTTGACGACAACGTGGGCTCTTTGTTTACCATCTTCCAGCACTGATTGTGTAACCACTCATCCACCCACATAGGTGTTTTTAGCTGGGGGAAGAAGTGCTGACAATTTGAATTCATCAGATGACATTTAACTAGGTGGTGAACACACAGCACTCAGTAAACACCACAGTTACTAAACAGAGTCAGTAAGTCGCTGAGATGCAGCTCAAAGATTATTATATTTTGCTCTTTGTTAAAAGATGATTACTTTACAGACTCGGGGAGGCAGGCACTAATGTAGGCGGGAAGTTGCTTATTAAATGTAAATATTTTTCTTGTGTGCATGTATAGTTATTTTGCAGGTTATTTTCCACAGGATGCCAAGTGATACTGCTAAATGAGTGTTTATTAAGGTTTTCAGGTGCATCTTTCTGTGCAGTTGGCTAGTCTGATACTAGTTTGGTACTACTACTGAAGGGTGGTTCCCATCTTTCCAGTTAAGGAGGGCTGTTTTTGTAGCCACTGTTAAGGGTTTGTACACATTTTTTCATACTCATGCCAGATCTTCAAGCAGACATGGGGACAGAGAGGGTGAAATGCTGCGAGCTACAGCTGAGGATATTAAACTGTATAATTTGAATGGGCAGGGTGCCATGGAGGTAGTCTTAATTTTCAAGGGACCATGATATTGTACACTTTTAAAAAGAGGTTATTCTAAATTTAAAAGATTTCAATACAAATAACTATGTTATTATTCCACTTCTATATCTTAGATGTAGAAAATTACATGATATTTGAAAACATAAATATACATAAACACAACCTTCCCTTAACTTTGCTACATCAGTAGACCGATTGTTTTGTTTGGACAAAATCTTGAAACTCCAAACTATTAATATAATGAATGTGTCTTAACTGTGAGTCCTCCTTTTATGTAATTGATCCTGTTTTATGAGCTCTGTGTAAGATTTTGTATTAGATGAGATACAAGGCACAGAACACGGCCAGTGATTGGTTTTTATCTTACAGTTATGGGATTTACCGTCGGTTTTTATTCAAAGATTAAGACACTTTTAAATCACAATGACCTTTTCGTTCCTGCAATGTGTCAGTGAAGGTGCTTTTACTTTTTTTAATATTAAAGGTCAGGTCAGAGTTTTTAAACGACCTTCTATTGAAAATAGAAACTACCTTTTAGGGATTTATTTGCACTCTTAAATGTGAAACGCATATGAATACATGCGCAGTAATCTGTTGTGAGGAAACTGCCTTCACATGTTTATACAGTCCTATGGAAACAATGGTTTGGTCAAAGTATTACAAACCAGCATGACTGTATGGGGCTTTTCAGTGGATTAACAGGGAAGTGTATGAAATTAAAAAACCTGTCTGAGTAGTCCACTCATAAAAAAAATATTATTTCCTAGGTGGAAATTTACACTTCAACTGCATGTTTTAAATTGTAAAATGCAAATACATACTGTATGTCAATATTTACTTGAATATAAATGTTAAAGTATTTTTAGGGTTATTTTTAAACCAGATGACATAATATGTTAGTAATTCCTGTAATAAAGCCAAAGCACTTAGCATTAGCAATATCTATTTGATCTCTCTTTTATTCATCCTACTAGGAGTTTTTTTAATTATTATTATTGTTACAGAAAAGCAGAGTATATTCTTTAGCAACTTTTTAAAAGTTGCCTTCTTAAGGCTGACCTTCTAAATATGCACAGGTCTCATTTATCACTCAGGAAACTCTATAATGCTGAATGCATCATCTCTGTCATTAATGCCTTAAACCTCAAACCAGTATGACCTATTTGGTGTGGCTCACCTGCAGTGCAAATTTTGTGAAATCTACCAACTGTTCTGATGTTGCTCAAAAAGTGCGTTTGACCGTTGAACTTTGAGCACTTGTTTCAGTTACTTGTGGAATTTTATTTCACATTTTCCATCGCAAAGTGTTCTTTCCTATTGTGTGAATAAACTGGTGAGTGCTGATGTTATTGATTAAGCGCCACTACAAAAAATGTCAAACTTTGCCGGACAACATGTTACACTGTATACATTTTAAACCTAAATTATCTGCCTGTATGATGATGATGATGTGTGCATACTGCTGCTGTAACTACACATCTGACAGAGTTTTTGCAAGTGAAGAATGTTACTTTTTCTGAGTAAAATATTACCGCAAGAAATACACAATCATGCAATGTTTACTGTTCAGCTTTTTCTGACACGATAAGCCTTTACCAAACATATACAAAAAGCAGAAGCTGCTGCCTCCCAACATCCAAATATTGACACTGTTGTAGAAAGATACTTGAGTATGTTCATGAGCACAACATCAAGTAATTTTTACGCTGAAATGGCATTTCCTCACATGCGGTTAACTCTTCGTGGATGAGGCCCACACTTTGTCAAATTCTGCACACTTTAAGGTCTCCAGCCTTTGCACTGTGTAGGTATTATAACAGGCTTGAACGCGAGACTAGCAACCCCTAAGCCAGGATATCAATAGCACTCATAACAGCAGAGAACACAAGTATGAAAGCAAATACAAAGAAAGGTCTAAATGTAAACAAACACGGAACATCACTGAGTTACTGTTCTTGCCATCGCTGCAAATTGACACCATGCACTCTCTGCTTCGTAAAAGCCTGTAACGACTTAATGACACACACTCAGTCTGAAAGGTTTTATGGGATTTGGGTCATTAAGGTAAGTGAAAAGTGCAGCGTTGGAAGCTTCACTAATTCAAGGGGAATAAAATCCCTCCTGTCATTATGTGCACCACTTGTTTTGATCCAATTAAAAAAGCTCAGAATGAGTTGTTGAAAATGTTTAATTCTTTCACTGAAAAAGCAGATTTTTTACACTGGGTGGACTGGCAGGTGTACTGGTACTGATTTGTTCCTAAAAACCAGAAGTCTGCTATATTCCTTCAGGCCTTGTGGATCTGCTCTACTTGCATGAAAATGAGCTCCTGTGGTTGATCCGAAACCTGCTAATATAAAAAAAAATGTTAAAAGTCTCAGTGACTCTGATGGACAGTTTGAGATGTTTAATGTGATGTGCTACAGCCATCTTGTGGTAAGAAAACAAAGTAGGAAAAAAAATTGATTTCCTTAATTAGCAATATACTTTATTACTTTTTTCCTTTTTTACACAAATCTATATGAATAAGAACAAAAAGAAGAAAACCGTAAAACAACACTGATACAGTTTCGATCATAAGCTTAAAACCACTTTAAAAATGCCACACAAAAAAAATCATATTTGCATGGCTGGGTCTTAGCAAGGGTCAAAGTAGAGCCTCAACATACAACAAGAGGACACGGGAGTGAGACAAAACAGCCTGTTTCAGTTTAAGCGTTGCTTTTAATAAATCGCATGCTCAAAAAATGGTTTGTCTTTTGTCCTTGCCATTTTTCAAGTGGTCTTAAACCTTTGATTGGCTCTGTATGTAGTTATTAATGGTTAAAGCAAAACTGGGCATTAGTTCAAATGTTTGTAGAGGCAAGAGGAAACTCTTGTAGACTATGTTTCCTTTACGGATACATTTTTGGAAACAATCAACGCATACATTTGTAAATTAGATTCCACAACAGGAACACTAAACTCTTCCAGGGAAGATTCAGAAACATTTCTGCTTTACTTCACCTGCACCACAAATGTGCTGTGTGAAGAGGAGTATCTCATGATACAAAATATATCATTTTCCTCTTTGGCATATAATTAAAGAAAAAAAACCTGACATCATCATCTGGGACTCCACGCAAAATGATCATTAAAAATTAGGGATTTATGAATTAAGATTATGACGGGAAGAGAATGCGCGTGCCGGCAACAAATGGCTAAATATGCGTCTCCTACAGTAAAATAAATGAGAGGCCTTGTAGGATAATACATGTAATACTTGGCCATTAACTTTTTTACTCTGGGGCTGTGTGAGGTGGAAACACCTACAGCGAACGTGTGCTTTTACTATGAGGCCAGTTATTTGTTATCCCAAATTTTCATGTACTTTCAACCATGTTTGCATTATTGTGGCTGCTACAAAACTGAAATCTGTTGTCAGAATGATTTAATATCCAAGAGTAAATACTGTGATTCTTAACAAATAATAAGTGGACTTTCTCTGAAAACAAAAATGTGGCAACAGCTCTGATGATGTTGGATTAATCCTGAGCATGATCATTGTGCTGCATTCAGTTTCACCTCTGAAACTTTGATCATTTTAATTTTCTAGTTTGTTTTGCTACCAGCTGCTGTCTCTGATTGCCCGTGCTATAAATCCTGCTGCTGTGTGATGTTACAGCTCTTTGGTAAAGAGCAATTATTCAAGAGTTCCAGCCCAAATTAACCTAGTGCCATTACTGATGACATATCTGCTTGGGCTGCTGTTTTTCACTAAGACCACAGAATATAAAGGAGCTTTGGGATCTAAAAAGTTAATCCAGTGCAGCAGTTTTGTGAGCTTGCATTCTTTCTAATGGCCAGCAGGGGGCAACGGGTTATACAGAATTTATCGATTTGACATTAATAAAAGCAACTTTTGCAAATTGTGATCCCTTTACATTCATAAAGGAGAATAAAGCAGGGTATGCTTTGGGCCTAGCTTAAGGTTGATAAGTCATCACTATTTGAGAGTCCATTGTCTGATCTGCCCCTCACTCATCACAGCTGGTTTCACCAAAACATTGCAACGATCAAAACATTCACTCTGGGCTTCAAGACGTCACTGACATCACATTGCCTATGCCCATCTTTATATATAGTCATGCGTCTTGTAATGCAATGCATTCACAATATTGTTTTGTAGCTTTGCAGTTGCTTTACTTTTATATTAGGATTTGAAATATTAAGAAGACTTCTCTCAGGGGATTCAACAATGTATATAAATTCAACTTAAGACTAAAATAAACACACTGGAGAAAGTGTCTGTGCAAACAAAGGAAACAAACAAACAAAAAACATAGCTGTCACCTAAAAAATGGTGCATAATAATTAATTAAAACATGTTGAATTTGATGATTTCATTTATTTTATTCATTAAAGAACTAAATCTCTACTCATGGGCACATCGCATTTGGCAGCAGCTGAGTTGGACCATCCCACAAAGATTGGATGAGGGCTCATGAGGGAAGCAGTACAAGAGTGAAACTTGCCCATTCTGAGGTCGCCCATGCAGGGGCACCTGGCCCAGTTGGCTCCAATGCTGCCAGATGTTGCCAGATGTTGGAGAACACACCATGCACTGATCTGAATCTGTGCATGGTGTGTTCTTTCCTCTGGGAGTTTTCTGGATGATGCTCACTTAGTATGCAGATGCTCAAGTTGCTTCATCAGGAGACCAGCTGCAAATTTTATTACAAGTAAATCACAAAAAACAGGATGACCACATTGAAGTTATATATCTCATATGTATGCCATGTTTCTAAAACAGCCCTCACTTTAGTAAAGGTCTAGTTTTTATGTCTCCTCCAGCCTCTGTGATCCCGACTATGAGCTGGAAATTCAATTCCTAAAATGAATACAATGCTATGACAAAGGTGGCTTACTAGACAAGGTGCAATAAGGGACAGATGTGTATCCTTGGTGGAACTTTTTTTAAACTTCTCACGTCCTTCATCTTTAACCAGTTATTTCTTTATTTATATAAGTTATTACTTATATAAATGATGATCAATCTGCCCTTCACTGTTTCTGTATCTGTGATTAAGAACAGGCACAGTATAATATCTCACCATATTGTAAAGTGCAAATATAAGACACACAGAGGTTGATGGATAATACAGCTACCCTTAAAAATGTCATAATATCAACATAAGATTGGAAAATAACTCCAGCTAAGAGAATTAAAAACTGATCAGACAAACAAAGGGGAAAAAATGGCCTTAAATACTGGCTGATCAGACCAGTTCAACAACTAAATTATCGGAAAATATAGAAACCAAAGTCACAGTTAGTTTAATAGTTACATCAACTTAACAGTTACGGACATAAAACTAACCAAATACCAAACTCAGGAATCTAAAAATGACACATTTAAGATAAATGACATAATTATCTGATGATTTTTATTATTTGACATTCATCAGAAAATCTAGGAGTGGCCCAGGAGTTACCCGAAATACATAAAATCCTGTTTCTTGGTTCAGACATCTCCATCTGCTTTGTTGGTTTATAGTTTTATTGCTTACATTACATTTCCACATTTAGGCATAAGTTTTCAAAATTTACAATTTATATTTGCATTTCAAGTTATGAAAATAATTTACTAAACATGTCTGTGGTTTTTACAATAAAAAAAATAAAAATAAAACTGCTACTTGGATTTTGTTTTTTGTGTGATTTCAGATCAGTGGTGTTCATGTCAATGAAAAAATAATTGTAAATTCAGACACGTGAGCTTGTGCTGAAAAGAAAGCTTCAGCAAGGCAGGGTAAAAAAAAATTATAAATAATAATAATAAAACAATTTCAAGGTTAAATACAACATAAAATCAAACGTAGTCCGACCTCCTCGGCTGAAATTGGTCCAGCACAGAGTTGATAGTGACACACTGACCCCACCTTTCATTGTTTATACGTTACAAAGAAAAGAAAAAAGAAAGAAAGATAGAAAACATCTGCAAAAACAAAAATTCATAAAAAAATTCATAAAATTTGAAAGGAACAATTGTTCCTTTCCCCTTTGCTGTGTACTGTGCTGATGCTGTTTTCAAAACCTACCACACTCAGTATCAGTGTCACACTGAGATATTTCAAAGATAACCTGAATAAATACAAATAAAAATACAAATAAAGGGAAACAGCTGTCCAAACCTCTGTCTCTATGTAAAAAGTAATTACACCAATGTGTTAAATCAACAATCAACAGTGATTAATCACATTTTTTTATAGAGATGACTTCATGAGCAACACCCAGGCCGGAATATGGCCAGAATATTTTAGTCAAGAAATCACTTAACTAGAACGTGTCTGACAAAGTGAAGTTGACTAAAAGATCTCAGAAAGCAACATCGTGGACATCTAAAGAAACAGCTAAGAAACACTGAACTCTATCAGTCTGGAAAGGGTTACAAAGGCATTTCAAATGCTTTGGGAATCGAACCACGATGAGGGCCTTAATCCAGAAAATGCGGAAAACCTGAAGGCCTCACTTGTCTCATTTAATGTGGCCTGAAGCTCAAGTGCACCAGGACAATAATGCAAAACACAGCAGCAAGATCATCTCTGAATGGCTCAAAAAACAACATGGAGGTTTTGACCTGGTCAAAGTGCAGACTGGAATCAGATTGAGATGATTTCGCATGACCTAAAAAACTCAGCCTATGCTGGAAAACCCTCCAAAGTGGCCGAATTAAAACAATTCTGCAAAGAAGAGTGGACCAAATTTCCTCCACAGCGCTGTAAAACACTCATCACCAGTTATTGCAAATGCTTGATTGCAGTTCTTGCTAGATGACAAAAACACTTATTAGGTTTAGAAAGAAATTACTTTTTCACATGAGGTAAAGTTGGAGAGCTTTTTTCCCAAACTAAATGAAATCATGATTTAAAAAACTACAATCTGTATTTACTCTGACCATCTGTGTTAACATTTGAAATTGGAAACATGTAAGTGGAACAAACATGTAAAAACATGAGAAATCAGGAAGGGGCAAAAAAAAAGCATTTTGCTAAAAACAGATTTACAGCAGAAGTTTTTTGCACTGCATTTTAAAATGAAGATATATTGCATTTATTTACAATTAAAGACACACAGAGCAGAAAGTGTGTTACTGTTTTACATCCACAGACACACAAGAAAAGAAGCAGGCAACATGAGGTCAAGTTATGGCAATTTTATTTGTGTATTTCAGTAGATGTATTCAGAATAGAGTTTTTTAAAAAAAGACACAAACATCCCAAGTAAAGTTTGGGGGGATTTTTAGGAGGAAGTGGGTTAAAGGTGAGAGGTGAGGGTAGAGAAGATGAGCGAGACAGAGAGAGAAGAAGAAGGATGGGGTGAAAGAAAGGTGGAGACAGGGGGAAGGAGGAAGAAACTATTGATCTCCTTAAACTTGACGCTGCTGGGTCAGTTTTTTCTCAGCAGTCTGCTCCAGAATCCCCTCCTGTTCTCCGCTTTCTTTTCTTTTGCCTTCAGCTCCTTCAAGGTTTTCTTGAGCTGCTCCTCGGCGTCTTCAAATTTTTCTTTCAGCTGCTGTTTGGCCAGTTTCACTTTCTGTTTGAGGAGCTCTTTAGCTTCCTTTTTCTGCTTTTTAATTTTTTTAAGTGCATCCTTGCAGTCTTTTTTGGTCACCGGAGAGCCTGTCATTTCTTTCTTGAGTACCTTCATCTCAATTTTCTCTTCTGCAACTTCTTCTCGCACTTTCATCAGTTCTTTCTTCAGAGTCTCACTTTCCTGTTTTGCCTCCCATTTTCCATGTGTCTCTTTTTCAAGTGCTTCCTGTGTTTCCAGCAACTTCTTCTTAATGTTTTGAGTGTAACTCTTTGTATTTTCCATTTCTTTCTTTGCTTCCTGTATTTTATTTTTCTCTTCCTCCAACACTTTTTGGGTTTCCAACAAATCTTTCTTCATATTTCCAATCTCATTTTCTGCCTCATGTTTACGTTTTTTCTCCTCTTCAAGTTGTTGCTTTAAATACACTAATTCCTTCCTCAGTATTTCAGCTTCAGCCATTGCATTTTCAGCTTCTTGTGTTGCCGACTGCATTTTCCTTTTTTCCTCTTCAAAATCTTTCTGCACCTCCTGTAATTCCTGCATCACATTTTCTGCCTCCTTCTTTGCAGTTTGATATTTATTTTTGGCTTCTTCTGCTGTGGTTTTCTCTTCCTCCAATGCATTTTCAGCTTCCAACAGTTCTTTCTTCATGTTTTCATTCTCATTTTCTGCCTGTTGTTTTCCCATTTTCTCTCCTTTAAGTTTTACACCCACATGCAGTAATTCCTGCAATACTACTTCAGTTTCAAACTTTGAATATTTAGCTTCTCCTCTTGATTTTTCTGCCTCTTCTTTTAATTTGATATTTTCAGCCTGTATTATTTGAAATTCTTCTCGAAGGCTCGTCGACTTCACTGTACTGTATGGTGAAGCACTCACATATCCTCTTCTCGATCTCCCTTGATTCATTTTGGCCTTTTAAAGAAAAGAACCAACTTATTGTAGAGAAGTGAAGTTTTCGATGGTTTTTTATCTTCAACTGTGGTTTGTCCTGCACAGAGATGCTGCTGTAGATTTGTCTCTAGCTGTGTCTGGATAAAATGAAAAATGCTGTAACTAAGTGCTTGTGTTGCACAGTTCTACTAAACATTGCATCTCATGCATGCTCCGCCCACATGGTCAGGAATGTCAGGTGCTGCATCACCAAATGCTGCTCCCGTTGCCTAGCAATAACAGCTGTTCACTTTTTGGGGTCTGGTTCATTATTTAATAAAGAAAACATGTCCAAGTATTGCAACCATGGTGCTGAGGCTAAGCGCATATTCTAGCCTGCTGTGTGGGTGGCCAGCTAGAAATCACTGGTGGGCAACATGAGTGAGGAGAAAACTGGAGCAGCCAAGCAGGGAGCTGCAGGTTGCTGGTTTGAGTCTCTGTTCAGATGCTGGTGTCTCCTCTCTCTGAGATGTTTGCAAAGAGTCCCAGATAAAAGAATAAGGATAATAAACAAACACGTGACTAAACTAACAATTATGACACTGATGTGTTTCATGTGTAGCAGGATGGCCTCTATACAGCAGTCGCTGCAAGCATCCACATCAGCACACTTACTTTTCTTTAAGCAGGCGTGCTGGGGTCCTCCTAAAGAAAGTTTGAGAATTTTGTGTGAGTTTTTTTCATTGAGTCAAATTCCAGCATTTTATTAGTCTAATAATTAGCAGATATGTGTAACCACAGTAGATAACAGTAACGTAAATTTCTTCCACATATAGTCACCAGCATTGTGGCGACAAAACAGTAAAGTTGAAGCTTCAAAACGCAAAGTCCAAAAGCCCATGGGTGATGTCAGCGTGGTATACCTGTTATAAGCAGTGTGTGAATCTGACTCAAATATAACAGCCACTTTATTAGGTATACCAGTTGAACTGATCCTTCAGACAAACACCTAGTCAGCCAACCATATGTCTGCAACTCAAAGCATTTAGACATGTAGACACCTCAAATGGAGCATGAGGAACAGGAAGAAAGTTGGTTTAAATGATTGAACGCGGGACGGTTGTTGGTGGTGTTGGGCTGGTCCGAGTATTTCAGAAACTGCTGAACTGCTGCGACTTTGCCACACAACTATGTCTACAGTTTAGAGAAGTATGGTCTGAAAAAGAGGAAACAGAGTGGGTGATAATGCTTTGATGACATCAGAGAATGGCCAGACTGCTTCAAGATGATAGGAAGGCAATAAATAACCACTTGTTACACTCTAGGTACGCTGAGGAGCATGTACGAATGCACAAAACCTTGAAGCAGATGGGCTAGAAGACCACACTGGGTGGCACTCCTGTCAGCCAAGAACAGGAAACAGAAGCTACAATTTACACAGTTCACACAGGCTCACGAAAATTGGACAGAAGCCTAAATAAATGTTGCCTGTTCTAGTGAGATTCAATTTCTGCTGCAACTGATTGTCATAATTTGATGTAAAAAGTTTGAAAGCGTGGATCCATCTAAATAGGTATCCCAATAAATGCATTAATACCATGCTCTTATTCTGAAAAGACAAGTTTAGAACTCTAAATCTGAAAGTACTTTTGCGTTCGCAGCTCAGACAAATTTTTAGGACAGTTTTTAAACTCATATCAGAAATTCAATAAATTCCACAACAGGTCTGTAAATTAAAATAACACAGTACAAATCCAAAGAAACCACATATTAAAAGATTTTTTATTCACAATAGAAGTGTAACAAATATAGTTTATTAAAAAGTCTGGTGCTCATTAATATCATCTTAATCCATAAGCTCGGGAGATTTTTATATAAATGTCGAGCGGCCAGTTTGCCGGAATGGAATATTTACATTTTTACTCAATAATTATAATATTAACACAATAAAACAGATTTCCCCGCAAAATTAAAATATTGCATATAAATGCAAAGTAAACTATGTGCAATGGAAAGATTATCAGCAATATTTTGTACAGATACATTTCTGAGGTTCACATGTTTAAACCCTTTAAAGGAGATTGACGACCATTTTGAGGAATTCAGATTGAGTTCCAGTCATTTCTAGTGGTTGTGTACCACCATGAAAAACAAATGTCAGTGATGTCTGTATGAGACGTTTAAGGAAAAGTGGTGTATATTCAAAGAGGACTGACTGACTTTGGTTTGAATTCCTGAAACTGGTGTAATTCTCCTTTAATATTCACTAATAGAAAGGCATTGGAAAGCAACAGACCGCCAACACAATAATCATAAAATCACCAAAGACACTGCAGCTTAATCATGAAAACAACAGATTAAAAAAAAATCAAGTCTGCATGTGATAATGAACAAAAGCCTGACATCACACAACGTGAAGCTAAAGCAAACACCAGAAACCAAATACATTCTCCAGATCTCCTTTTGCAGGTAGTGAAACGACCAGTTCAGTGTCAAATGAGAGAGAGAGAGAAAATGTTAAAATGATAAAAATCCAGGTGGACACGAGCACAAGACAAATGAAATTTTTTTTTTGAAGAAAAAGCTGTGACTCAGCCCTTTAAGTCTAAACAGGTCAAATGTTTCTAAGAATACAAACCTTCAAAATAAACGTCTGCACACAGGGCTTAAAAATCGACAGCAACAACAACATTTATAATCATATGTATACTGTGTTCAACTAATGCCTGCAAAGCAATTTTCCCTGTTGGGAGATTACTCCTCAAAATGCTGCAAATGACTGCTGAAAATATCAGGAAATCTCACCCATTCAAATCTCTATTAACGATCATATTTACCTGAGGCTTAAAAAAAAAGAAAAGAAAGTATGACCCACACACCATTAAATGTTTTGATCTGTAACCGGACAGAAATCATCAGAAATTTTAAATAACTTAATTCATAACAGAGTGATATCAGTACCTTAATGCTGAAATGTAGCCTTAACTCTTTCCTCTCTTATATCTAACTGCACACTGGACATTTTTGTGGGTTCAGGACTGTCACAGGTTATTCTTGACTGCAAGAAGATATTTACATGTTAGACTGTAACTTGACCATCTCAGGGAATGACGTGATAGAGAAAATACTCGAGCTGTTAGCTGCAGGTCTTAAATGCAAAGTACATAAAGTATCTAAAACCACCAGGACCAATGTGAATGACCAATGCCAGGTTCAGACTACACGACATCAGCGAGAAGTTGAACTTGGGAACAAAAACTGGTGTTATGGACGAAAGAATGCCTCACCACGTCCTGACTGCAGAAAGTGTAAAAAAAAATAAAAATAACGCCAAGACCTTAAAAGTGAGGCTAATCCTGCCTTCTTTCTAATGGCCATCAGGGGGCGACCTCTCTGGTCTCAAAAAGAAGTATTTTGTCTCCACAGACCTCTTCTCACCATGTTTTTAGATACCACTGCTACATGTCGTTAACTTTTATCTTCTTTCTCCCAAAGTCTGCATCATTAAAGAGCCTGGCTCTACTGGAGGTTTCTTCCTGTTAAAATGCAGTTTTTCCTTCCCACTGTCACCTAGTGCTTGCTCATAAGAGATTCTTTGATTGTTGGAGTTTTTTATTGGTGGAGACAACTCAATAATCGCTGGATATTGGTGGGGACATGTCCCTTCCGTCCATGCCAAATCTACGCCCTTGACACACATGAATATTCATAAAGCTTGTTGCTGTATTAATTAAGAGAAATTACTATATATGGTTACAAAGTGTGTTGTGCAAGCGTGGTTATACAATGTGAGTGGTTATATGATGTGAGTGCAGCCCTCCCAGGATGTTGTCGGTATCTTGTCCCTGCCAGGTGGCTTCCTTCATTGAGTAGAGTCTGTTCTTCTCAAGGCTGCTTGTTCCCTTTATGGAGGTCAAGCACATACTCATATTCGTGGGTTAGATAGAATGCTTTTGTTTGCTCCCTACCTTTTTAAATGGCAATGTGTAGCTTTTAAAATGGCAACCTACAACACATACATTAAACCTAACATCTTTTAAAAGGTTGTACAAAATAAAATAATTAAAAAAAAACACCAGATGGATTGCTTGCGTTTTTAGATAAATAGTTGTTGAACTGTCTGCCTCCCATCGAGGTTTGGTTTTTCTTCTTCAGTTTATATATTTTGAATTGTTTGGTATGTATTTGAATTGAAGTGAATCCTCAGCAATCCCCTTTTTTCTGTCCTTCTTGTTTGTGTTTTTTCTAACCTGCTTCTCTGTCCTCATCGTTTCCTTCATTTGGGTTCTCCCCATGAACTGTCAGTAAAACTACTCTATAAAAAAGGCAACATGGGTATTTTTAAATTTGCAATATCTTTAATATATAAACTGGGTTCACTTTATTCTGGCTCTATTGTATTCCTAGTCTATTTGATATGGGCGCACTCTCTGATTACTTCTGGCCAATCTTGCTGATTGCCATTTTCGTAAAAATGAGCGATCATGTTTTAAAAAAAAAGGTTGAAATCAAAGTTGTTCTCTTAGATGCATCAAATATCCTCCTGAGATCAGAAGAACAAGTTTTTTGATATTTAGATTCTTTTAGATAATTTAAATATTTTGTTTTTTAAAAAGATGTTGCATTTCTTAAATTGTTATTTATTTGGGGTTCATGATTTTTTTAGTACTGTAGCTTATCACTTATTCGATGGCATGTTGTAATGATTTCTGATGAGTAATGATTTCCATATTTGTGACAATTTCTGTTAAAAATGAATTTTTATTTCATCAACATTAAAACAGTCTGATAAGAGAAACAGGTCTAACTACTAAAATCATTTAAAAAAATGATTAGACTTAAACTTTTTTTTTTTTTAAGTTTATTCTGCACACCTAACACTTGCCTAAACCTGGGTTGTTATAGTGACAGAGGGCTGAATGAGCCAGCCAGGATTTTACTCAGAACTGTAGAAGTAGAGTCATACATACAGTAGTGCTATCAGGCGATGAGGTGGAGGAAAGCCCAACATTAAGGAAAGAAGATGACAGCGCAGACAAGGAAACCAAAGCTTTTGAGGAGCATGAGAAGGGGCAACAGGAAGGTAAGCTAATAGTCTCAAGTTGTGGGATTTGGTTTTCAACTCTCATACAGGACACCAGCCTGTGACCCGTCTTTCCATGGCCTCGGCAGATTGAGACAGCCTCTTCATATTGTTGACATCCAGATCATTTGTGACTGTGGCTGACCTCCTAATCTTGAATAATCATTATCGACTTTTTATATGCTATATATACTATAACTGGGAGTCAGTAACATCTAATCCGAGGTTACCTGAAGCATGGTAGCAGGACACCAGGACTCTCATAGATTGTATAAATGCAGCTTGACATAGAGGACTCATGCCCCCAACAAAGGATAAAAAGTAATTTGGGGGTGGCCTAAATTTATTAGGCCACCTGTCATAAAACATGATGTCACAAGCTGCAGATGCAGGAGACAAAAGCGAGCCATTTTATCAAAACTGAATAAAAATGCAAAACAAAGGCAAAAAGAGGTCAAGACGACTAACTAAACTGAGTGAACTGAACACATGGAGCATGAAGCAAGACACATAAGAAACATGAAAGACCAGAGACTTGGACCATGGAGGGAGACAGACGATCCAACAAAGGACAAACGGGAACTGACACAATAGGGTGATTAGACAAAGTAAAGATACCTGGGAACACAGCTGGAGCAGACTAGACACAACAAGAAAACACTGAACACAAAGCACGTGAGACAGGGACTATCAAAATAAAACAGGAAATACACAACTTGTTGCAGCAGACATGATGGAGCTGAGGAAGCGGGAGAGAGACATGACACATAAACCCGACAAGGACAAAGGGAGGGATAAACAGGGACTGGGGAACATGCATAGAGGAAACAACAACATAGACAAAGACACAAAAGGAACCTAGATGATACGAAACCAGAAATACAAATAAACTCAAATACAAAAAACAAACAAACTCCAGATTAAACCCAGTAACACTTAAACTTAAGTCTGCAGAAAATCTGTAGAAAATTAAAATAAATTAATGGATAATAACAAAAATTACATTTTAGCATTCACATTTTAATTTTGATTAAAGATTTTGTGCATACTGGTGGATAAACCATTACAGAAACATAAAAAATGATTATGCTCTTTTGAATATTGAAAATTTAGGGCAGCTGTGGCATAAACTTTACACTGGCTGGTGTTAGTAAATTTGTAAAGCACCGTGCATGTTTTACATCAAATATTATATTAATGTTCTTGCTGTTAATCTCCCACTCTCTTCCACACCTGTTTTCCTTCTCTCACCCCAACCGGCCGTGAGAGATGACAGAGGCCGCCCCTCCCTGAGCCTGGTTCTGCCAGAGGTTTCTTCCTGTTAAAAGGAAGTTTTTCCTTCCCACCGTCACCAAAGTGCTTGCTCATCGGGTCTACTTTACAATATAAAGTGTCTTGAGGCGACTGTTGTGATTTGGTGTTGTATAAATAAAATTGAACTGAAATGAATTGAATTGAACTGTGCTTATCATAGACCTGAAACAGTGTATTTCTTTGATTATGGATTGCTTACTGTTCCTTGACTTTATAAATTCTCTGACTTAAAAGAAAGGATACATGAGACATTGTTTTCTATTTCTTTATTCGATACAATAAATCATCTATAATTGTATTTTTCATTGTGTTTGCCATGTAATACGCATATGGTAGGGGGAAGGAGCACTATCCACAATAAAAATCACCATAACTCAATTTATAACGAATTTGTTTTGATATTTATCTCCAATTTCTTATTCTGATTTACTAGCTTTTGATCTCATCCTTTTTTCTTTCTTTTTTTTTAAAGTCTGGATGTATCTCCTGTGATCTTTTACATGAAGTTTCTGTCAAATTGGTCCAAAGATGGCGCGTGACTGCTGGGCTTGATTCATGTGCTACACTGAACACACCACAGGATGGCAGCATAGTCAAACACTCTAATCAGGAACATATCCTGTGGCGGAGTGTGAGCAATGGTGATTATATAAACAAAAATGATGTGTGTCAGTTCATGTAGAATATGAGATATTAATATGCTCTTTTCCCCTGTGAGATTTGGGTCACTATCAAGTACATAAAGTATCTAAAACCACCAGGACCAATGTGAATGACCAATGCCAGGTTCAGACTACACGACATCAGCGAGAAGTTGAACTTGGGAACAAAAACTGGCGTTATGGACGAAAGAATGCCTCACCACGTCCTGACTGCAGAAAGTGTAAAAAAAAATAAAAATAACGCCAAGACCTTAAAAGTGAGGCTAATCCTGCCTTCTTTCTAATGGCCATCAGGGGGCGACCTCTCTGGTCTCAAAAAGAAGTATTTTGTCTCCACAGACCTCTTCTCACCATGTTTTTAGATACCACTGCTACATGTCGTTAACTTTTATCTTCTTTCTCCCAAAGTCTGCATCATTAAAGAGCCTGGCTCTACTGGAGGTTTCTTCCTGTTAAAATGCAGTTTTTCCTTCCCACTGTCACCTAGTGCTTGCTCATAAGAGATTCTTTGATTGTTGGAGTTTTTTATTGGTGGAGACAACTCAATAATCGCTGGATATTGGTGGGGACATGTCCCTTCCGTCCATGCCAAATCTACGCCCTTGACACACATGAATATTCATAAAGCTTGTTGCTGTATTAATTAAGAGAAATTACTATATATGGTTACAAAGTGTGTTGTGCAAGCGTGGTTATACAATGTGAGTGGTTATATGATGTGAGTGCAGCCCTCCCAGGATGTTGTCGGTATCTTGTCCCTGCCAGGTGGCTTCCTTCATTGAGTAGAGTCTGTTCTTCTCAAGGCTGCTTGTTCCCTTTATGGAGGTCAAGCACATACTCATATTCGTGGGTTAGATAGAATGCTTTTGTTTGCTCCCTACCTTTTTAAATGGCAATGTGTAGCTTTTAAAATGGCAACCTACAACACATACATTAAACCTAACATCTTTTAAAAGGTTGTACAAAATAAAATAATAAAAAAAAAACACCAGATGGATTGCTTGCGTTTTTAGATAAATAGTTGTTGAACTGTCTGCCTCCCATCGAGGTTTGGTTTTTCTTCTTCAGTTTATATATTTTGAATTGTTTGGTATGTATTTGAATTGAAGTGAATCCTCAGCAATCCCCTTTTTTCTGTCCTTCTTGTTTGTGTTTTTTCTAACCTGCTTCTCTGTCCTCATCGTTTCCTTCATTTGGGTTCTCCCCATGAACTGTCAGTAAAACTACTCTATAAAAAAGGCAACATGGGTATTTTTAAATTTGCAATATCTTTAATATATAAACTGGGTTCACTTTATTCTGGCTCTATTGTATTCCTAGTCTATTTGATATGGGCTCACTCTCTGATTACTTCTGGCCAATCTTGCTGATTGCCATTTTCGTAAAAATGAGCGATCATGTTTTAAAAAAAAAGGTTGAAATCAAAGTTGTTCTCTTAGATGCATCAAATATCCTCCTGAGATCAGAAGAACAAGTTTTTTGATATTTAGATTCTTTTAGATAATTTAAATATTTTGTTTTTTAAAAAGATGTTGCATTTCTTAAATTGTTATTTATTTGGGGTTCATGATTTTTTTAGTACTGTAGCTTATCACTTATTCGATGGCATGTTGTAATGATTTCTGATGAGTAATGATTTCCATATTTGTGACAATTTCTGTTAAAAATGAATTTTTATTTCATCAACATTAAAACAGTCTGATAAGAGAAACAGGTCTAATTACTAAAATCTGGATGTATCTTCTGTGATCTTTTACATGAAGTTTCTGTCAAATTGGTCCAAAGATGGCGCGTGACTGCTGGGCTTGATTCATGTGCTACACTGAACACACCACAGGATGGCAGCATAGTCAAACACTCTAATCAGGAACATATCCTGTGGCGGAGTGTGAGCAATGGTGATTATATAAACAAAAATGATGTGTGTCAGTTCATGTAGAATATGAGATATTAATATGCTCTTTTCCCCTGTGAGATTTGGGTCACTATCAAGTTACTATCAGTCACTCACTATCAGGTAACAAATCAAATGTTATATATATATATATATATATATATATATATAGAGGGGGGGTGGCATGAATAACATATTTTTTGTAACCAAATAAGTAATGATGGTCAATAATGATTATATAGTATATCTAATATTAGTCTTACAGTCCCTAAAGAAAAGTTCATTCAAATTAGGGTCACATGCTATCTCAGCTACCATGGGGCAAACCCTGGATAGGTGTCTACCACAGCCTTTCACTACTACCGTCGAATCATCAATTAACCTAAGATTTAGGAACAGGTGTAGGCAGGAAGAAGATGCAAAGTTTAAAAAGGCCCCACCCTGGATTCAAGCCAGGACCTTTCTGCTGTGAGGCAACAGTGCTTACCACTGCATCACTGTACCAACCCAGCTAAGAAAGCCAGCTGAAATAACACAGTGAATGCACAGACCAGGGGTTAAATGGGTTAAATGCTGTAGCTCTGCAGAAACTTCTGTGAAACTAATGTAAAAAAAAAAAAAAAGAAAAAAAAAGTGTTTACCATTTCTCACATCCTGAAGATCTGAAGGTTAAGAAACATATTCCACATAATTACAAGAAAGTATGGACATTTTTTAAATAAAGGTTAATTGCTTCTTCAAACCAAATGTGATACTTTTAGTTTGTTCTTTATCAAAAAAAACAGAAGCTCTTCTTTAAACAGTAATACATTTAGCAGGTGCTGTTTTTGTATCACGTAATGGGTTTACAGTATGATGCATTTTGTTTTGACCATAATTACTGAGAATTCATTGATTGTCTATTTAAAGGTGAAGATGTTAACCAATCAGATTAAAAAACAAGCTCTTTCAGTAGTTTTAAACCTCTGAGGATTGTTTTGTTTTTTTAAAATTGTTTTATCTTTGATGAGAATTGAATGCACACGCATAAATACACATTTTAGGTTTTACTGGACCTAATTAAACATGGTGCACATTTGAACAAAATCTCATATGATAAACAGCTCCATTCCAAAAATAGTGGTCAGATTTGGCTTTAAAAGCCGGTCGAGCTGTGGTCCTGCAGCACCATGGAGGTGATCCAACACAGCACAGATCCTCAGAGGTGGCGCTCTGCCATTTCCAAAGAGACTCATCTCTTCCATCTCTTTTGCTTTGTGATGGTGATGCCAAGTTTTGGAGGGCCTGGCACCAAAATGCACCCTCCTCCTCCTCCTCCTGCTGGTGTGTGTGTGTGTCTGTGTCCATGCTTTACCATCAAAACACACACATTCACTGTACAAACACACATGGTTGGAGATTAACAGTGATGACAGACGAGTCACGGTTTGTAACATCGCTTCAGGCAAAGATCAGAGTAAGGAGGTCATCCATAATCCCAAACCCGAAACACGGCAGTCACAAGCAAAGAGCAAACTAAAGTGTTCCAATGCATTTATAAGCATGATATCTGCTGTTAGTATCTTATAGGTTGCTGCACATTTAGAGTGAGAATTTGTTTTGGGTTTTTTTAATTACAGGCACTCATGTGGTGAAAAAAAAAATCCTCTGATCTGTGAGAACCTGTAACATTAAACATTGTCTTTTTGCAGAATCTGTGGAAATGACTGGATACTACATCTGGTTTTTGATAAGGTTCTAAAATGATTTAACTACAACCTCAGACAGCAACACATGACATATTGCAGCTGGACTTATTTAACAAAAATTTAGAAAAAATGCAAAAGCAGTGTAAAAAAGCAAAGTACTGTACACCCCATCATTCACCTTTAGCAGGAATTAAGTAATCATTTTCCTGAATGACTTTATCGGTCCCTCACATCCTTGTGGACACATTTTGGTCCACGTTTCTTTACAGTGCTTCAATTCGTTGATGCTTAGAGGCATTAATTTATGCACAACTCTCTAAAGGTTCTGGTATAGAATTTCAATCAGGTCGAGGTCTGGACTTTAAGTGGGCCATTGCAACACCCCTTTTCTTTTTCAGTCATTCTGTTATAAATCTGTCAGTGTTTTTGGAAACTCTGTCCTCTTGCATGGCCTACTTTCAACTTAGTTTTGGCTGTCAGACATATTTGACTCTAGAATACTTTGGTATACAGAGGACTCCATGTAGCACTCAGTGACTGCAAGGTGCCCAGATCCTGTGGCAGCAAAACAAACCCAAATCACCAGCCCTTCCTTCACCACTGTGCTTGTGACAGTTGGTGTGAGGTGTTTGTGTTGGTATGACGTGTTTGGTGGCACCGTGCATTACGGCCAAACATCTCCAATTTGTTTCCAAAGGACAAAGTCTTGGGAGGGAAGAGACTTTCTGATAGCAGCTCTTCCAAACAAGCCACACTAGTTAGCGTCCTTCTCATTTTACTGTCATGAACTTTAACATGTAACTGAGGCCTGTTAGCTGAGATGTAGCTCTTGGGTTTCTCTGAGCTTTGCATGGTCTGACCTCAACTCCTGACAGGAATGGCAACTATCTTGAATGTTTTCCACTTACAGTATGAATAATCGTTCTCACTGCAGAATGGTCGACTAAATTGTTTGGAAATGACCTTATACTGTAACCCCTCTCAGACTGATGGTTAGCAACAGTCGCTTCTCTAAGGTCGCTGTCGACATCCATCCTCTGTGGCATTGTGTTAACACATAACTGAATCCTCCAGACCAGCAAACTGTCAAAGCTTTGGCTTTTATAGAGGTGCACACACTTAGCAGCAAATACTTACCCTGTTAGCTTCTATGGAAGCAACTAAAGTGTTTATTTTTTCACACGCTCCTGCATTCTTGGGTTAGTTTCTGTTAGTTAAAAGATGGCACTCTGTAATATGTTATGTTTGTTCAGACCTGTTAAGGACCTGATGATTTGTCATGGTAAATACCACAGAAATGAAAGACTGTGTACTTTCTTTTTCACGACAACAATTTGCTCTTGATCTTGTGAAGCAGTTTCTTTCAGCTGTGGAATGGTGAGACTTCTTTACCTGTAAAGAGTTACTCTTATCTAAAATAAAATGCATGTGTAGTATACACACGGGGCAGTGTAAAAGTCACACAAAAGACGCAGGATATAAGCAATTTCTCAAGCTGTTTTATTCCTTTTAGTCTTTAGACAGCAGCCCACTCTTAAATATGTTTTTAAAGGAACTTAAGCAACAAACGTATAATTTTCCCAAAGCAGTTGCAAACTATAAGAGCTGATTAACCAAACTAATACAGTGAAAAAGCAGTCCACACACTAAAAGTTCTTTACTTAATGCTGTGCAGGATTTCACTGCTTTCTAACAAGATTTCATTTTAAACACCTTCTTTTCAGGATGCATGAAATTACTCAGAATTTCATCATCGATTATGTGTCGCATAATCTTTTTTTTTTGGATTGCACCTTTTTTAAAAGATTTTTTATCTAAAGACTGTGAAGAGTCTTTACTGGCTTTCAAAGTTCATGCTATGTCAGAGGGTGACATCTGGCAGGTACTGATCCTTAAAAAAAACTGAGCTGAAGCTCCAAATTTTTTGAGCATCAGATAAATGTGGACTATAATGTGATGTAAAAAAAAGTCCATAAAATATGTCAAACGGTAGGAATTTAACCATCTGAAACACAAAACTTTTTGCATTAGTGAATATTCTCTTTCAAATCGATCCATTGCGGCATCCTTGCAGACAGATCGGAGATATTTCTCGGCTGTTTTTGGCTATCTAGGCCTTCGACTTGATTCCTATCGGACACGCGACACCTGTGCCTCCCAGTCCACAGTATCCATCAGGGTTTTTGCTCAGGTACTGTTGATGGTAGTCCTCAGCATAGTAGAACTGCTTGGCCTCAGCAATTTCTGTGGTGATGGAACCGTAACCTTCCTGTGTTAGTACCTGAAAGACAGAGAAAAAAAAAGAAAAGAAAAAAATCACAAATTACTGGGCTGGTCATTATGAAATGAAAAGCATGAAGATGAGCAGTCCAAGGCTAATCCACATCCTGCACAAACTGACGGATCCAAATCAGTTTGTGATCATTTGTTAACAACAGCAAAGTGATCTCTGCCGGTTTTCTTTCTTTTTAAAAAAAAATTATTTTAAGTTGATCCGTACTTATGATGATATGACAATAAATGTAGTATTTAGCCACAGTTGTATAAAATCTTTTGAAAAATTACTGTTCAGATCTAGTCTGACCCCAAAATTAAACACCTCTAAGTTGAGGCAATCCCAGCCTCCCACGGTCATATTAAATGATTCTGCTAAACACACAAACGGAACCACTTGTATAACTGACTGGTTTCCAAATCTTCCACCTTGAGGCAGGTCCACACTTATTTTTATCTCACCTAAACACTTACTGTAAATTAACAAAAAAGTAATGAATTATTATTATTTAACGAGTATATCTATAAAATCATATGTTCTTATTGACATATGAGGAGGTATTTTCTAGCATGAAGAAAACAAGAAACATAAAGCCATGTCACTCCTTCAGACAGACTGGGGATGTTAACTCGGCCTTCAAACTAAGTGCACCTTTTGTTGGGTGGCGTTAAATGACACTAACGTGGGACTAGTGGAGCTAAAGAGGCACTTAGAAACCAAACGTCCTTTCTGAAAGAAACTTTGCCTACTTTAAAAGAGCAGTGAAGACAAACAACAGGCAGAAAGACTGAGGTGATGGAGAGCATCCTGCAAAGGAAAAAAAGTTTGTAATGCTCAAAAGTGCCTTTATCAGACCATGCAAACAAAAAAGGATATCTTTCTAGCTGCTCCAGAGATTATTTTCTGCAGATATGAAAACTTGTGGTTTGCCCTTTTGTGTGACATGGGAACAAAAAGGTTGAAATTCACTGAAATAATCTCATGTTAGCAGTGCAAATCATATACAGTACATTACCCCAGAGACACAATTCAGTTCAGCAAAAACAGATCTGGTGGTTAAATAAATTTAACTGGATTTATAAAACAAGTTGGAGTCATTGGGTTCCTCAAACTCAGGAGGGATAGATGCTGAGACTGAGTTTCCCACCATTCATCAATAAAAATATCCTTGTTAGTCTGCACCAAACCAATTTAACTGCAAGAATGATTTGACTTTGAGCAGAACTCATCTTATCAAGGTCGTTTGCTGCAGGTACTTATTAGCATCTTGTCTCTCTCGAATGTGTTTATTCAGCTCCAGGTGGGGAGGTACCTACAAAACACAGAGAATGCGCTCACACATATTCAGTGTGTAATCATTTGGTGATGACACCCTCTCCTCCTTGTGATAAAAATTACTCAACCAGATGGCGTGTGGGTAAATTAAAAGACAGAAACGGCAGAAGACAATGAAACTTTCGCTTCTGATGGAGGGATGTGTGTGCGTGTTTTTAGCATGTGCGCAGACACAATGAGGCTTTTTATCTGATCGCGCCCTGCAGTACATGTTGGGAGACATAAATTTGGCAGAACATTTACAGGTTTAGCCTTTTATCTGCAGAGCTGCTGTTATTCTTCCTGACATGAAAGCTGCTGAAAGGAATACAAACCCAGAGCCCCTGTAGCCACTGCACTAGGTTTATGGTAATTAACCTAAATAATCATAAAACAGAGCAATTTTTCATGGCTCAACTCGGGATCTTCACGAAGGCTGGATTTGGTTTATTTATGTCAAACTCCCTCCATGTTTATTTGGTTAAAATTTTATTTGAAAGCCACACGATGAGGTTAATTATTTAAGCACTCAGTGCTTCAGAGCATTCTGAGCAGCTACTCCACTGGAAACATACTATAATTCACAGCTTGATTATATGCTCCATATCCTGTGATTTTATGGCTTCTGTGGCTTTTTCTACTTGATAATCTTATAAACACAGTGAAATAAAAACACAAATCTTTTAAAAGACTGAAGTGGAAGGAGTATAGTATTTGCTGTAAGAAATTTAGGAAAATGTGTATTTTCTGACATTCTTAATTAATGATATTCAATGAAAAAATGCGACAGTAAAATGTTTTACTCTTGATCGTTTTATTGCTAACAATATTATATGTCTTATTTAAGTACCATGAGCTTCACAGACATATTGATACTGATTGGAAAATAAAGCACTTTGATTTAACATCATGTAACTACACGCTTCATCTGTGTTTAGTTTGCCGATTGCATCCATCGTCCTTCCCTGCTTTTATTCCCCCATGCAGTGTTTTTGTCATTAGCCAAAGACCCAAAGGCCTCAAAGAGGTGACCTGGACCTGAAGCACAGCAGGGTCCTTCTGCTCTGGTCTGAATGCAGGTTCATTGATACTGGGCCTTGACAAGCAACAGCCAGAGTGTAATAGTACAAGATTGGTTTAAATGATTGGGTTACAGTTTCTGAAAGCCATCATTTTATTCTGATTCAGGTTAATTTGGGCCTTTAAAACCAGGAAATGGGAAAAAAAAAACTCATCCCACAGAAATTCTCAGTGACATTTGTGTTTGATAAATAGAAGTCTAGCCTTGGAACAGAGCAGTTCTTAACATTTTATCATGAGTCTCTTTTTATGTGCTTAGATGAGGATGGTAGGTTTTCATTAGCCTTAACCCTTTACTGCCAAGTGTATTACATTTGCATACATTTTTAACCTCTTAGCTGTAAAAGGCTGATGGGGTACTGTTGTCATCCGGGTGGGCGGGAAGTGTGGACACCCAAATTTGTGAATGCAATAACTCGAGAATGAGGTGAAGGGATGTGACCTGGAAATTTCAGATTTATGTGTCCATCTAGTAGGGGGCTGAGGGGTAGCCCTCAGGAATTTATACTTTTAGTACCATACAAACAAGCAATTAATAGCCCTGCAATTAGTAATTAATGGCTATCTCTGAGACCGTCTTACAGGGTTCTTCGGGACAATTTTCAAAGCAGCTGCTAGTTTTATATCACTTATTAGGAGTCCTGTTCCCTGTTTTTGAATACGGTGCTGTAAAAAGGTTGTCCTTCAACTTGATTTTCATTTGCAGGAAGAAAAAGCAAAACGGGGATAAACTGGCATTCATGTAGCTCTTTTCTAGGCCACATCAACAGCGAGTTTAGAATCCCAATATACCCAACAAGCATGTCTTTGGGAGGAATGACCACACAGGCACAGGGAGAGCATGCAAATTCCACACTGAACTTTCTGAATCAGGGTTTAAACTAGGAATCTTCTTGCTGGAAGGCAACAGTACTACTCAGTAGCCCACCATCACACCCAAAGGAAAACCAGGTCAAGGTGGTGTTAGGTTGGCTGTGTGCAGACAGGAATAGGACCCAAGGTGCAGACTCCAGAGACCAAAGGTGAACTCAAAACAGCTTTAATACTGAACTCAAAAAGGGGTAACATAACATGACTGGAAAAAATCAAAATAAACTTAAACCAGAGGACTAACAGAACACACAGCTACGTAAACGGTAGAACGTGACAGAGAGCACAGGAAAACACAGGGCTTAAATACGCAGAGGGAGTAATCAGGGAATGGGCAACAGGAGGGAAACACAGCTGGGGCAAATCAGGACTAACGAGACAAAGAAGCGTAAACTGAACACACTGAGAAAAGACAGAGACCTTCAAAGTAAAACAGGAAACACAACACAGACTGAACTTACAGACACAGACACTGACTGGACGTGGGGATACAGCAAACAGGGGAGACAGCAACTCAGAATCACAGACAGAAAACCAGAACACTAAAACTCTAACAGAACCCACCCAGAGAACCTAAACTAAGAATAATCCAAAAACCCAAAAAGCAAAACTAGAATATAATGAAATAACAAACTCAAAGAACCAAAACACAAACCACTGGGTCGATGACCCAGGGATCCTAACAGGTGGTAAGCAGACATTGTGTTGGTATAGCAAAAAAAAGCTTCTACTATTTAATGTACTACGTGGCGGTATACGTGCATTAACTGCCTTCACAGTTTCTGCAGGATGCATTCACGGTGCACTCAATCCCATGACTGCTGAAAAAGCAAGCATGCTCGTGTTCACCTACCGCTTTGAACATAAACACCGCAGACTCTACAGCTGAAAACTGCTCAACTGTAGCTTGAGATCTCTCATCACGAGCAACATGACCTTCAGGTTAGTTTGTGCAAGCGGTCAGAAAGGGACTGACTTAAAAATAGCAGCCGCAAAGGCATCTGCCTGGACACAAGATTACCTTGAATGTGAAATCAGCCAAATTCAAATCAGGTAAGGTTTATGATTTTATAGACAGAGTCTCATAACTTTTTTATCACATCTCTTATATGAGAGAAAAACATAATAGTTCATTTAATAGGTCCTTAAGGACTATTCTTTCTAGCAGCTTCTGTTTGAATGGATATATTGGTGCACTGACATCTACCAGTCGATTACTTTGATGATATGGCAAATAGGTATAATGTGAAGCCCCTGTTTGGACTGCACTTCCAGTTTGAACACAAAGAACTCTTTGGGGAAATACTAAAAAGTTCTCACTTTATTTTTAGTACAAAAACAATCAAACTAAAGCTGCAATTTCACACATTGGTGCCTCTAATACTTAGTGAGAGGTAATTGTTTGCAAACCATTTTAACTTCATTGACGTCAGCACTCGGCAGTTGTTAAAGAAAATGTCAGCAAACATACCCAGAGGGTCTGAGCAGCTTTTATAGCAACACACCCCCCCCCCCCCCCCCCCCCCCAAAAAAAAACAAAGACACAACAGACACAAAACATGTGACGCCGGCAAGTTCTGCTCTTAATGCAGAGTTTGCTCACTGCTGTTTGATTCATTGCTTCCTGTGAAGATTCCCCACCATGACTGCACTGACACCACAATTTAATTTGAGTAAGAAGGGTGGAGGTACAGCACAGCAGCAGTTAGTCAGAACGGGATTCTCATTTCTGCTGCAGCTTGCCATTCGTGATTCAGGCTGGTGAGCTGGATTCACAAGTACAGTAGGCAGGTTTATTTTTAGAAGCTTGTAATTATCTTTTGAGTGTTTATAGTTATGTAATATCAAACATAACATAAGATATATAGGGGTGGGATTCACCACACGACAGATTGTCTCTGATTGTTTGCTGTCTGATGCTCTCCAGTTTATTTTCTTGCTGTGACTTTCTTCTTTTTTACAGCAAGCTAGTTACATTTCTTCACTTTACTGTCATCGTGATAAGAGCCACCACAAGGAGTCATGACACAGTCGCTCTGGTCAGATAAACTGGTGAGATATAAACTAAAAATATCAGTATTTACTGTCAGTGAATCCAGAGTTTTATGGATAGATTCTACGTCAATATATGCCCCAAAATAAGCTTTCATTGACTCCTTTGAAAATCATTTATTTCCCAAGTAATTTGTGACAAAATAACTAGCTACATCTTTCATACAAACTCAAACTCCACCATCTTGAACTGCAAGAAGCACTGGTAGTCCTTGTTCTGCCCTGCATGAACCAGATCTCCACCTGCTCCCGGTTCTTCCACTGTGGAGCAGACCTCTAAACCAGAACAAGGCCTACCAGTGCCAGATGAAGTCCCAGATGGTGGAGTTGGAGTACATCTGAATGCAGGACGAGAACCTCTCTGGGAGAGCAGCTGAATAAAACTGAGCAATCTGCCCAGTGAACCAGCCAGCAGAGAAAAAACCAGAAAGGAAGCGTTAACAGCATCAGAACTTTCAAAATAAGACTACTAAATTAATCGTGAGTGGTGTTATTCTTTCACACAGAAGGGGACAAAAGACTAAAAGAATAATATTCAGTAAGCTATCAAGTATACTTGGTGGGGGAAGCTAGGCTCAAGTAAAACCAAACTGTGGGAAACTGATTTTGATGCAGTGTCATGAATTAAGATTTAATTTATTATTGATATTTTGCCACACCTCTACTTACATATATGGATGCATCAGGCTGCAGATTCTGGAACGTCTGGTTCTTTTACAGTAACCCCAAACATCCTGATTTTAAATCTCAGCCACATTCAGAAATAAAGGAAGTGGACATCTTGGAATTGTTATTTTACTTACCGAGTGTGAGATTGTATCTCGGCGCCTACGGTAGAATTACAAACACCAAGTGGATTAAAAGCTCTGGCAGCTATCAGCCTCTCAAACTATGTTTTGTTTCTAACACTGCTTCTGTTCTCCACACGAACAATGTGCACATCAATATTCATGAGTGACTTGCATTGACCATTGGTTGTGGGAGTGTAGTGGGCAGACTATGTGTGAACATTTTGAAGTTGATTGTGATCTGTAAAGGGAGCTGTGTGCTCACAGTTCCATAAATTTGATATTTTTTTTTAGGTTCTGACATTTTTGACAGGAATTCTTACCATGATTTGGCCGTGAGACCTTTGTTAAGTGATTGGGAAAGTGTTGCCAGGACAAACGACTTTAAACTGATTCTGTATATGAATATGCAGAATCTGTAGGAAAGAGGCAAATGTTTTGTTCCAGAAGCTTTAAGGGTTGTGTTTGTAGTGGAAGTACTATTGACCAGTTGCCTTTGAGCAGGCTTTGGTCGACTGCTGGCAAACAGTCTGTGTTTAGAGAACAAGACAGATGGCATTTGCCAAAATGCATCTGACAACTATTGGCTATCGAATGACAATGATTTAGCTTTTAATTATTTATCTGCATTTGTAAACAATGACCAGTGGGTGGAAATGGAAATCTTGGCCCAGATATCTGCTGGCTACACCGGAAACTCTGAAAAACTGGCTTTAACCGAGGGTGACCAGGTGTCCCACTTTATATACAGCATTTTTATTCTTTATCCAACCGCCGAAGGTAAACAAACGCCTCATTAGAAATGTGTGGCTCAAAAAAGAGAAGTGTTGATATATGTGGGGATGATGAATGCATCCCTGCCGAAACCCAAACAGAACAGCACGACAATAACAGATAACAACATTAACAGTTACTGCGGTAGAAAAAGAGATGAACAAATGTAAAAGGACAACACGACCACGTTTACATTGAGTTTTCATTCATTCTTGAACACTATAGGAAATTTGCAATCAAATAACCGTTTAATGGAATCAATGCAAAAGATTTTAAAGCGTTAAGTTTTAGTAATCCTCCCACATTTTACCATACAAATATACTCTTTGACAGCAGCACGGCACCCCAGAGTGGGCAAGATAAACTGCATGAAACAGGAGGAAAACACGGTGGGTGATAGACGGAGCATGGTGCTGGCTACTTTCCATACTTAGTTAAATGGTAACTAAGTATGGAAAGTTCATTTTTAAGGTGCTTTTCAGAGACATGTCACAAAGCACTGTGCAACAAAACGAACAAACTTCATGAAAGAACCAGAAAGACATACAAGGAAATGAAAAACCACCCTGAGCTCCTGTTGGTTCATGTCCTTGCTTTTTTGTTGATTTTGTTATATTGATATTATATATTATTAATGTTGATGTTTGTACTGACACTGTGATACACTACACACTACAAAACAATTAGCATTTGGTTTTGGTTTTGTTTATTTGCCTTAAGCTGGCATACAGAGACATTCACATTTAACTCATATGGTAACAATGGTGTGCATGCCTATTTTTCTGAGCTGGTGTAAGAGCTGTCATTCATACTCTGCTATGGAGACCACTTGAAAAGGAGAGTCGCTGTTTGTTGTGCAAAAGCACGGATCAACTACGGGGTTACAAGATAATGCCTCTCGTGTGATCTGTGTGGTGAATTTGAACTGTTTGCGATGCAATCTAATCAATAAGTGCGTATATATTTATGTATGCATATATTTATGTGAAATCTTTTTGTAACCATGGTAACATGGTAACCATGAGTTTCAGCACGTCACAACCAGACAGTCAAAAACAGTCAAAGCTGGAGTCTGTTGTGTCTCAATTCTGCACTCTGAAAAAGACGACTGAAAAAAGCATCAAACTGCTTTACATCATCTCCCTGGTATTATTATAAGCTGTGGTTTATGTGGGGTCAAATAATACTAATAGAGCTCACAATGAAGCATTTGTGTATGAGTTATTTGCGAAACCAAATACATTAGGGGCTTTAAAGTGCAACGAAACCTGAAGCCAATAACCAGATTTTCATTTCTCCACATCAGGTCCTAATGATGCTCGATGACAAACTGTCTAATCAGTGCTACCTGTAAGGCTGTGTGACTTCATGTTTACCTCTTGCCTGCTTTGTCAAAATTAAAAATGTTTCCACACATGCACTGCAACCCTGAACTTTGCAAGACATTTTCTGGAGGAGCTGTATGTCAATCCGAATCATTTCAGAATCACATTGAAAGACTTGTGTGTGTGTAATATCACATTAGCATGAGCAGAGTGGGATTGTAGTCGGTTGAAATAGTGAGAATTATGGGGGAAAAATGATATGATCTTTAAGTAAATAGAAAATGATAAGATAAGACAAATCGTTATTAACATTGTACAAATTTCAAAAGCTGCTATTTCCAGCACAGTAAATCATTATAATCCTGTATTTATACCAAAATGTTAAAATTGGGTTTCAAGACTATCAAAGTGAACATTAACAGATTTATATGTTTATATGATTGTGTGATTACAGAGTTATATCAGCTACTGATCACAATATAAGGAGTACTGAAGAATGTATGTTAACAACATCTTCTTCTGGAAATTTCCCTCATGTTTTCAACAAAAGGGGTAGAGACAACAGACAGCTGCATTTCTAGACTTTTTACAGGTTTTGATTACAGTAAAACACCTTTCAGTGAATATTAAGGATGCACGGCACCATGAGCCACTTTACAACATCTGCCAGCTTCGTATGACGAATGACGAAATGCGCATCTGCGGAGAATTTCGAGCAGCCGCTAACTCTGATAGAAGTCACCATCAACCACCACAACCAGCCGTTTCTTATGCGAGCTCGGACGTTTCTGTTGTGGTTTAACTACACTTCAAACATCTGTTTTAGTTTTTATTCAGAAATGGGTGCTATTGAGGGAATTGTAAATATCACAAACAACCAATCAGCATGCATTAGGCAGAATGCTGGTGTTTTATACGCAAAGCTGGCTTTACTGTAAGAAAAATTAAATGGACGTGAGGTTGTTTTATTTCAAATCAGAAACACTTATATTGTAATTATGAAAACTCAAATAAAATATGGGCTGTTTTCTGTAGAAACCTGTAAATAATTACTTTAGCTCCTACTCATTGAGCACTGGCTCTATAGCTCTATAGCACCCCCTGCTGAACCCCAAATGGGATTAATGGAAGTGTAATGGATCTCCTCGAATGGCTCTGGTTAGACAAAGCAATCACCATCAGGTAGGATGAGGTCAACATGTCCTGCTTCCCGCACACCTCACGTAAATCATGGACGATATCCTTTTTGTGCTCCATGTGAGGAAGATAAACCTCATAAAGACCTAAATCTCCTTCTAAGTAACCTTCTATTATGACTTATTGTGATAAGTTCTTTTCGTGATCTGCTGGTTGAATTTTTTTAAAGTCGCTTTTCAAGCCAACTGTGATTATTTAACACGCACACACACAAAAAGGCATCTTATCATCTGAGATAATAAACACTGGTTACAGGACAAAAATATGCATGCTAACAATAACTCGAGGAGGAAACCTGTAATACCCAAAATGGCTGCATTCTCCATTACGCTGCTGTAGTGGCATCTTTAACTGTGTTTCCTGCCTTTGCCAGTGTTTCATTGCATTTGTTTGCACTGGTCCTGCTGCTGTGTTAGCAGCCTGCTATAAATGCATAATTCACATCCATTAATTTGCATGTCAGAGAAGTAGATTGCTCATTTGGAATGCAAATACCTTGACTGCTCTGGTAAAGCAGGAAAACGTGAACAACACTGATAAGCACCCATGAGACAGAGAGAGGAATGAAAAAAGGTGAAGCTGGCATGTTAAAAGAACTAGAAAGGGATTTCATAGACAAAGAAGAAATGGAAAGAAAAGGAAATAGGGAAGGAAAAGCAGCTATTTTGTGTTCAGAAGTGGATATATGAATGTTCATGAAAAGAAAATGTAGCCAGAGAGGTGTATCAAGAGAGAAAGAGGTGCCAGAACAATGAGTACAAACTGCTTTAGCACCCATGCTTGCACCCACAGACCGAGCACACATTATTACATAAAGCGAGCATGCAAGCGTGCGCGGACACACACACACACACACACACACACACACACACACACACACACACACACACACACACACACACGCTTACCACTTCCACCTGCCATTTTAGACGCAGTGCACACCCTAATGATGGGTAGGAGGCAAGAAAAGAAAGGGGAGGCTCCTTTCATGCTTTCAACCACCAGCCGCCTGCAAGGTAATTTACTGCAGTGCTGTTGTACCTTACACACACATATATACACACCAAATTCCCCAATCACTCTCTGTGTGAACAATACAATCAAGCCAGGCGGCGAAGCGAAAGTAGTCAATACCCTGACACCAAATTAACCAGACTCTTTCTTCTCTTTTAACCCTCCCATCTCTCTTTATCACCAGTCCTGGCCTAAACTTTATCTCCGCATTGCTCTTCCCTCTACATTTTTTATACTTGCACGTGTAAAATAAGGCAATAAACATTCAGTTTGTGTCTGAAAGGCACGTCATGGGAAATTCCTCTGTGCTGTGATGCAGTTTGCATTTTTGCTTTGTTTGAAAGAAGAGAGAAAAAGTAGGCGGTTGGCGTGAGTGTGCACAGCCACTGTGGACGCACAGACAAAGACTTTAACAAGATTTTTTTTGGGGGGGGGGCACAAATTCATAAATATTTTAAGGACAGCACTGTACCAATGCGTGCCAATTTAATGCACAGAGGTAAACACTGGAATACGATGCATCTACTATCCAAAAATTAGGAGGGAAAAAAAGACACTAAATAATTCAAATTTAGCCTGATTTTTGGCAGGGGAATCCTTAAACTTAAAACTGTTGCAGCTTTATGTAAAACATTGCATATGGAGGACTGCAGACCCAATACCTAACCTTCAGTGTATGTATACGTGTGTGTGCGTTATTTTGCAACTAAAGCGATTTTCGTGGAGGACAGATTTAAGACCCAGATGGTTTGGCATGGAGTCTGTTTGCTATAGGCCAACTGCTTGCACACACACGTGCATGCATGCACAAACACACACACACACACACACACACACAGATGGGAGAGGTGGGGTATCCAATCTGGTGAGAAAAAAAATGAGAGAGGAAACAAAACCTAAAAGAGATTTTTATAGAGGAATCTATCCATCCATCAAATGTCTCTGTAATAGCTCGACAATGTAAATGGAGGAAGGAAGTAAAAAATAATATAAGCATGCTATTAATATGAGATATTTGAGACCCTAAGAAATACTTCACATGATGAAATAAAATACAGGAAACAATAACCTGCAACATATATTACAGGACAGGTGGTTTAAGGTTTAATATCAACACTGAGCACAGTCTTGGACGTGAAGCAGTTCTGGAGGAATTAGGGAAAGCCATGACGAATAGTCACCACAGGTCTTGTGCTTAGTCCTGCAGCATAGGGAAATTTCCCACCCAGCAAATCGTGTCTAAAAAGGACAACTTTGTTAACATCTGGTTCAAACCAGAGAGTGAAAAGCCATCTTTTCCCAGTGACACATATGAAATATCTGCGTCCTCAACACTTCTGCAAAATCATGTGAGGAACGCACATTCTTGTTGCTGTGAAGCAACGGTGCCAACCACTGCACCACCATGCCACCTCAGCATCTGGGTACAAGAGCTTTTCAGTGTCACGGAGGCTCAATCAGGTAAGTTCGCCATGCAAGACACAGAAACGTAACCCTATGAGAAACATAATTTCTATCTATATATATGTAAATGGTGAAAACAAATGTTTTCTTAAAAAATGTGTACCTGGCTGGGATGTTGTGTGTCGGATTTCAGCTATTTCACAGTCAAATAAAATGTCCATCCAAATGATTAATTTTTGAAATCCAAAGATGTCTAAAAAGCATTTACATTTTTGGAAGAAGCGGGCGCTGAGGAAACGGTCACACAGCAACATAAGAAAGAGCTTCTGGACATAAGTGGAGTGCGTAACACATTAATGTCGTGGCAGACGGCTACATTTTGGTATATCTGTGTATTAGTGGAAATGTTGGCATCGAGGTTTCTGTTTTTCGCCTTGCCAGGAGGGGGTTGCATTTATTCACACACAAGTTTGAGCCTATGTTTGAGCATTCGAAACAAAAAAGTTAGTTCCGCTTGGGAATAAACCAAGGAGACCTCACCATTTATCTCTTTTAACAAGGACATGCCCACTGTATTAGATCTGCAAATAAAATTGCATCATGTACATATTATCTTGAATGCAATTGTTTAATATCCAAGAGGCAGTCACACTAAAACCACAACCAACTGCATTTTTCCACTGGATCTGCAAGAATCTAGAATCCATAAAATATTAGGATCTAAAGCTTGTGTTTATAACATCTGGCATACAACAAATCTTACATGTGTGAAATATCCATAAGCTGCTCTTGTAATTCTGTTTGAGTCGAGTGAATATTTGCAATAATGTGCTAAAAGCCTGCAGGCAAACAATTCACCATCTTGCTTGTTTGTCACTCACCTACAATGGTTGTCCATTGTTAAAAATGGTGACTCAATTTCCACAAAATAAATAAATGAATAAAAACTGGGCTGGCTGAGTCTTCAGCCCATAATAAGATTTTTTTTTTTCTCTAGTGGAAAACCACTTCACAAAAACTTCATTTCAGTTTGTTACGTGCCTCCAGCTTCACTCCAGCAAATGTTTTGATGAAAGTTGAACCATTTTCCACTCATATTTGGACCAATTTGCATCCTGCCCGGTAAAATCCTTGTTTAACTGAATCTTCGCAACGACTCTGTTATCTTATTCAGCACACACTGACTGAACGGAATGGTAAGGAAATACATAGTTATCACGTTTTGATTAATTATTCAAATGGACTTTAGTGACAAAATTTTTTTATTGCACCGTCATGTAAAAATAATGCTGATTTCTGCTAATGTACAAAAATCGGTCCTCCTTATTCACCCAAATTCATTACTGCTGTTAGAAAAAGAAATGTGACTAAACTTAACACCCGATTAAATCGACAGAGCGCTTCTTATATTTTACATTCAGCTACATTTTCATCAATTCAAACATTTTTATTTAAATAGGGTGTTTAAAACTGCCCTAAGTGCATCTCCTAGAAACTAACACTTGATGGATGTGAACAAATTGAACAGCAAAGTACTGGACAATGCCACTTTGAAAAACTATACAGCCGGTAAGTTCACCATGTTCCTGAAGCCTTTGTTACTCACCATGTGTATTGTATACATAACTGTGGTGACTGGTTGGTGATTTCAATGTGTCCTTGTGAGATTTGTTTTTGGTTAACCTCGCTGGACATAAAGCCAAAGCATTTCCAAATAACTGATGACGATCTGCTTTGAGGGACAAGCTCGCCGCCTCTTGTCGTTCCAGACATTTGAGTTTTGTTGTATATCTGTTGTTTGATGTCGTGTTCCCGATTGCGAAAACTTTATGCTGCAGGATGCAGGGAACAGTTGTGATTAACACATGAGATCTGCATTCTATTGGCAGAGCATGCATTTTGAATATTGCTCAATCGTGTTCACTTAATTGTAGAAAGCCAAAGTCTTGATCAAGATTCAAATTCAATTTATCGTACGGCCCAAGTGTGCCTGTCTCTTACAGCCCTGTCTCGTCTTGTCCAACTGCATTTTATCGGCCTGCTACACAAAAATCTAATGTCAGTTATAAATGTATATGTAATTATTTTTTCTTTCCTATAGATTCCTTGTTTTTCAACTAAGTGTATAAAGATACGTTGCATTAAATAGGTTTACTTTACTTTGTTATGACCTCGTATTCCAGTGTTCACCTAATGGGACTCAACTCTTAATATTTAAACTCAGCACTCTGTGAAATAAAACATTAATTTAAAAGAAAAAAATCTACCAGTCGACAACCTCTTAAATTTGTTTCCAGCTCAGCAAGCTTCAACTATTACTCCAGTTACTGCTAACTAAATGTCCAGTAAATATAACACAAGATACATTTTATGATTATCTTCAACTCAAGATGCTTTTGGGGAAAAGCTGCCTAAGAAAATTGGTACAAACACAATTTCTGACATGAGACAATAAAGACAATGAAATTTGCCTTCTCTGTGTATGGACGGAGCTTAACTTCGGGACAATTTAGTATCATTACATGTCCATTAGTTGATGTTTTTCAGTTGTTATGGTAAGAGCAGGGTTCATCCCCCACCTCTCACCATGTTCCCAATCCACTCTGATGTCTTAGGCTCTCTACCGGGTTGTTGTTAATTAATGCTCCCACATTATTACTCCCCCCTTCTGCTGGACGAGCTGTTTTTGATATTCATGTTACACGCACAAAGCCACAGCATAACCAGAACCATTATGAAACCCCAATGACTGCACTCCATTCAGCCCATTCAAGTGCTTGATTCTGAGACAAATTCTGCTGAGAGAAAAAAAATGGTTTCCGAAAGAAAAGGAAGGGCAAACAGGGTGAAAAAAGGCCTTTAATGAAGACCAGACTACACTAGAATAGAATAGAGTAGAATAAAGTAACCTCTTCTTCGTCAGTTTCCATGGCAACAAGCCCTTTGGTGGGATGGTGGTGGAGAAGCCTCAGCAGGAGCGTTTGAGAGAGGCAGCGTGTGAACATCTTCTGTGTGCGCAGACTTTAAAAACATATGGAAATATATGGAGAATGCTGCATGCACGCACAGACAGGTCCATTATGTTTCAGTATTCACACACTGTAGTCTCTGATACAGACAGCAAGAAAGAGGGCTGAGAAGCAGAGGGGGATGCTGGTAAGTGGAAGTTAGTAACAAGGAGGAAGAAAAAAGAATCCAAAGGGAGGAAGAGGAGCCAAAGGGTGCGCTTAGATGGATGCATGGCTTAACTGGCTTTACATCATATGGAGGAGGGTATTTTTTAATGAATGCATAAAAAATAGAAATATTTCTGTTTCTTCATATCTGTGCAGGAGCCTGTGATGTTTACGAATACAAACGGTTAATCTGACTAGTTTGTGTTGATCTCAGCCACAATCCCGGCAGATCAGCTCATTTCAGTGCAAGCACACACCAGCTGACAGCTCATGGCTGATACGCTTCTACACATCCAGTTATCAAATCTCACATATAGCATGTTGCTTAAGCTGTTACTACAGTTATTACGCATCTGCAATCCTCTTTGCAACCCACTTCAACAAACATTCTGACATAATCGGTGTGTTATATATAGCCCTTGATCTGCTCTGTCTGCCTTTGGCTTTCCTGGAAGCACATGGAAGGAGAAGGAGCTAACAGAGACTTGAGCATTTTGGGCATCACCATCCTGGGTGGTCGAACCACATGCAAAAAGAACGTGTCAGAACTGTTGTTTATCAAGGTAGCCATAGCTACTGTTTGAGACTCTCAGCTGAGATCACCTGAGAAGTTGGGTAGTTTTTATATAGACTTCTTTTTGCAACCAGAGGAATCACCACCTGCTGACCATTAGACCATTTAAGACTTTTTAGTCCCAGATATTCTTTATATAAAATCTAGTGTTTCACTTTACATATTGGGGAATGGACCTCTTGTCACTATCTCTATCCCATATTTGAATGGGATGTCTCTCTGTGCAGCCTTTTTCATCATTTAGCATATTTGGGTTTTTTTCAAATCCAGAATAAAGGCTTCTGAAATCGGCATATGATGTTTAAAGGCAAAGAGACAAAAACAAGGCATTTAAAATCACCCAGTCATAAAAACAAATGACAGATATATTCATGTACCTTCTGGTATTGCTCTTTGGAGGCCAAAGCTTCCTCAAGCTGCTGCTTTGTGTAGGTGTAGATGGCAGAGCGGTATGTCGTCCCAATATCGTTCCCCTGACGCATCCCTGCACAGAAACAGACACGCAAAAAAAACCAGACCAAAAAAAATAAATAAAAAAATCAAGATTTGACGATTTCAGCTGACGTGAGGTGCCGTTGTCCTCAGTTCTTGGCAGAGGGAACGTCACATCATCTGAAAACAACAGCTGACAACATTTCCAAAAATATGACTTGTCTGTCTTGGTGGAACTGAATGCTGTTTTTGACTGATTTGATCATCTCGCCGTGCATCCTTTCATCATTTAACTGTCATCTTGTCAGCCTGTCGACAACCGCGTCTGGTTAACTCAAAGGTTTCTAATGATGGCAATGTGTGTGGGTCAATCTGTGAAGCACACGCAGGTGCAGACATTTATGCTCCAATGTGACTGAAGATATTTCATCCACCTACTGACAGCGAATATCATCAGCTTTACCTGCACCTGCGCTGCTGACATTGGCATGCACAACAAATCTAAATCAGTACATTAAATGTGTTTATCAGGAAGTTTTATGTGAAGGGATTGCCTAAACATGTTATGCCTCTCATTCAAAGCAACAGCAGACAAAAAGTGACATGTTTCAAACTAATTCAAACTAAGGCTGGAGCAGCTTTTTAAGGACCCTGTGGCTCTGAAGGGTCTCATTTATTTAGACGTGACTCACAGTTGCAGCCAGTACAAAGATAACAGATGCATTCAAAAACATATTATAGAAACTATAGAGTTACAGACATATAAAGGAACAAGCCTTTATGTATGGAAACGTGATTCCTAAAGTGCATTTACATGAGTTATTTTAACATTTAAACCCTCTGCCAAAACGACAGGATATAGTTAATAGTAAATAATTAAATGTGATGATCATAACAAAAAAACAAGAGGGATGTTAGATTATCCAGGAGGCTGCTGTGTCTCTATAAACAGCAACACTGAGGACCATATAAAGCAAGCATGGAAAAACACCAGCTGCAGCAGCTCCCATTTTTCTCTCAATAAGACGAGGATCATTACAGAATTATGACATTTTACACGCTTCTTTACTTTTCAGTATGCTGACATATTATAATATCTTTTTGTTGTAATGTATTTTAAATAAAATAACATTTATCCTATATGGGAATAAATGAAACCTGTTTCTGGTGATTTTCCTTCACAGGAACATCAAAATCTTTGGGTGTGCCTACGATAAAAACTTCTTCACCTTCTTCCCAGACTGCCAGCTGAGACAGAGGGCCACAACATTCCCATAACATGTTTTTTATACTGTGGGAAGAATTTACACTATTTTGTGGTGGGGTGATAAAAAGGGAGGACAAAAGCACTGAGCTTGCTACACATTATATCTAAAGGAGTTGCTGGGCCATGGAATACATGCCACGAAACTCATGGTGCACGATTTTCTGCTGATATTGTAACAACCGTAATTACGGCATAGCACCACTAGGGAACTTCCCTTTAATATTGTAGGAGGGGAGACCCCTAGAGTTGTGTGTGACCCGTAGCATTACCGACAGCCAGTCACATTCATCTCTTCACTGTTGTTGGACCTGTATGACTGTAGAGTCTACAGCAATGGATTAGTGGTCTACCTACCTGACTAGCCTCTAACTTATCCGGTTAACTTCCAGACTGCACACCCGCTAGACCTGCTAGCTGCTCCTCCCTCCCCAGATTTCCATTACAGTGTTAATGCCAGAGTTACTGGAGTTACCGCAGTCAGCAAAGCATTGTCGACTTTTACACACTATGCACCTTAGCACTCGGTGACCCAGCTGGTGGTTCCTAGACGCTTTCATTTTCAGTTGATAGTGGAATATCTAGGAGGGAAGAAATATCCTGAACTGGCTTGGTGCAGCTGTGGCATCCTATTACAGTATTACACATGACTCAATATTTCACAAATGTTTGTAAAGGCAGACTACATGGTTAGGTTCTTGATTTTATACACGTGTGGAAATGGGACGGAAAACAGCTGAATTCAAAGATTAAGATGTGTGCCCCAATTCTTTTGTCCAATAGTGCAGGGTGATGTCATGTGTTGCAGAACTGAAGTGGTTCTATTGATTTGCTTTGCTTGCACTGAAAAGTCAAGAAAAGTTCAAGCATCAGCCAATCATTTTCTTTCTCTTAGCCAAGTCAGTGTCACGGGTGGGGGGTTGGAATCTATCCCAGCTGCCACAGGGCAAGCAGTGGGGTACACCCTGGACAGGTTGCCAGTCTGTCTCAGGGCTAACACACAAAATCAACAATTAACCTAACCCCACAAACTATATTTGTTTGGACTTTGTGAGGAAGATAGAGTACCCACGGAGAGAACATGCAAACTGGCCCAATGCTGGATTCAAAACCAGGCCCTTCTTGCAGTGAGGCAACAGTGCTAACTACTGCACTACCACAAAGGTAACCAGAACCAGAGATAGCTGCTTCTGTAGTTCACCATCAGAAAGAAGGAGAAGCCAATCACTGAAGTGAGTAATCATACTTTACTACATGAAAAGATTAGCACGTGGCAGCGAGCCTGTGTCATGTTATTTCCTCATGTAAGCTTAGTTAGGTGAAGTGAGTGACTGGTTGCTGTCTCTATAGTGAAAACCAAGATGACACTGACACTGGAGATGAGCTCTATAAGGAGGAGAAAGACTTTATGAAATAAACTAGTATTCCTACGTTACACTTACTCAGAGGTGAATGGAAAGTAGGTTAAACAAGCTAAATGCAAAGGGGCGGATAATTTTTGGTAATGCAAATGTACTCTGTTACATTTCTCAGTAGGTAGCTGAAAATGTAATATATTATTTATACTAGAAGTAATCTAATGCAATGTAACAAGTTACTTTAAAAAATAACATTAAAACTGAGCTTTAAGAAGTTGGCTAATAGCAGCTAACAGTTGAGCCAAGCCTGAAAAAACTAAGTCTGTAACTTTGAAACAATGAGCCTAAAACATGCTTTTGTTTCAAAAGGCTTTATTAGCTGTTTTTTTCTGTTGCCATCTTTAAACCAAACACTTTTCTTTCTTTTTTTCCCATCAGTTTTATCCTCATAATAGTTCCCTAATGGTATTCTAAGATACATAGGATGATAGATGATGCTTCCTGTTCTCACTCAGTTTAATAAAATCTTGAATGTATTACAAACTGATATTACTGTTAGTGCTGGTTAATAGAATTTCCTGGTGAAAATCAGAAGAAAATGAAGCATAATTGGAAAAAGGTAAGAAGAAAAATTACACTTTTCAGTATTCACTGCATTAGCCACTTTTTCATCCTGTTTATCAGTTTAAAAAAAAAACCTCAGTGTTTTCCTTTGGGGCCAAAGTAATGAGTTTGTTGGTGAATGATGTACCTTGAGTTGGGTTGTGGCTTTCCCAGAAGACTTTGAGGAGACTGGCAAAGCTGATCTGCTCTGGTTGGAAGACAACTCTGACCACCTCAGCGTGGCCTGTCCTGCCTGCAAAATACAACATTTGTGAGCAGATGAATGATACGGAAAGCTACAGCGTGTTCAGCTGATGAATCATTCCCCCTAATTCACTGCTTATGAAAAAACATTTAGATTTTTTTTTCTTTCACATTTTCCACAGCTCCATTAAGAGCTTTTTTTTGGTTTGGACTTGGGTTGTTTCATTGCATTACTCACTGTGAATGGAGGTCAAGATGCACTCAGTTTGGAACTGAAGCAATGTGATGCTATGGACAAGATCACCTGCAAAACTGTTTTTAGCTTGTATGTAACACATTAAATATTTTCACCATTTTTACTTTCCACTAGAAAGCCCTTTCTAACGAGGGACTCGGGAGTCACTGGTCTACATTGTGCATTAATGAACAACTGAACAAATCCAGCTACTGATGAAAATACAGTGAAATACAGTGAAAAGCTTCAGAATAACAAGTGGACTGCAGTTGATTTAATCTTATTTTAACTGCTGGTTTGCAAGCAAGCTATTACCCATAACCCAGAAGTACTCGCTAGACCAAGCGAAATAAACCAGTAAAAGGACCTTGAGTTAAGATCATTTTGTTAACTTCAGCCTGACAGCTCATCACTCTTCACTTGCCATTAACAAACCGGCCTTGAAGGTCTGCTTATTGTTTTCCTTTGGATCCTTTGCTTGCATCACATGGTCTTCATCAGCAGCTGTAAGTGCTGAGCTGTATTTTAGGTACCTCATCCATACTGTCTCTCAATTTGAGCTTAATATTTTAATCTAGACGACTTCACTGCCATTGACAGAAGAATCTAAACTCAAGGTTCACCTTTTCACTGGTTCTGGAGCTTTCAGATTAATTCTTAAATGAGCTACTGTACAGGTTTTAATATCAAGAGTTATTGATCCCTCTAGTAGATGCGAACAAAACAGTCATGACTAAAGGGGAGCTTTTAGAAAATAAGAAAAAGCATTAGCATAAGCACACAAGACTTATAACTTACAGTATTCACATAATATACTTTTAATATCCAAAGTTAAGGAGTTCTAAGGTAGGTATTTTTATATTTTCTGAATGCCTCCAAAATGATCATATTTTACACCTAAAAAAAACGAAGAATATTTTTTTTCTTAAATACTGGTTCAAAGCCGATTTTAACATTCAACCACTACAAACAGTCGCTGTTACAGACAGTCAAACAGCAGCTGGTGCTGGTAATGAGCGTGACCCATTACGTGACACCTCATCTTCCCCCCGTCTCTTATTCTGCCTCCACTCCTATGTCTCTCTCTGTCTTATTACTTTTTTAATATCAGGAGTTATGGATTCCTACGGAAAGATATTGGCGAACAGAGACAAAGCAGCAGTCGATATTAAATTAATGCTTCACCAGGCCAGTCTCACAGGAATTAATTCATCTTGGACAGCACAAGAAATACAGCAGTGGTTGGAACCACAAAAAATAATGCTGCAGCTGTTAGCTTAATAGACATTCAGCTGCAAAATAAGATAAGATAAGATAAGATGGCCTTTATTAGTCCCACAGGTGGGAAATTTGTTTTGTTACAGCAAAAGTGCAAAGTTATGTAGCAGAAATTAGAAAACACTGGAATGCAATAAAATACAATAAAATAAAATAAAATACTATATACAATAGAATAAAATAGAATAGAATAATATATACAATAGAATAAAATAGAAATACAAATACTATATACAACTGAGTAGGAAAATACAAAAACACAACTTCGTCAGAAGAAGAATTGCACGTATAGCAGTCTTATTGCACATGTGTGGGTTTGTGTGTTTGATCAGCTGCAAAAGTCTTTATTGTCTGATAATCTATCATTAATTCAGAATGAACAATAAAGTATTTGGGTTTGATCTTGAAATGACCTGAAATATTATTTTTCTCTTATTTTTGTTAAACTAAATGAATGAATTTCTTAAGACTCCTTTGCACCTGTATAAACAGCCTTTACTGGTTACTGGTGTTTGATGGCAGTGGAACAATTACATAACATCATTTTATAAATTCGATACATGTAATAAGCAGTTGCATGCTTTTACAGATCAAGCAGACATTAGGCAACATTTGCATTCATTTACTTTGTGTTTCTGGCCACTGACATTATGTTTTAATGTTTACTGACAAGTAAGAAGGTTATTTGATTACTTCAGTTTGTTTTTGAATTACTCAAAAGGTTATGAATGGATTTGCATGAAAATTGTATCAGAGGTGGGGCTTGGCCCAGCTTTGAAAGATTTCACTTTTGGATTTAATCTGACTCTGGATACTCTGGATTTTTCTTTTTTTTTAGGCAAAAACTGATCCAACTCCATATATTCTTCTGGTTTAGGGCGTCAAAACTCTGGAGTTAAGGCCTAGAAACAGGCCCCAAAACAGGCACAAAGACATGAAGGGAAAAAGTAAACAGTCTTCCAGTTAACGAAGGGGAGGACAGGACTATAAAATGAGACACAGGGGGTCACAATCAAGTCAAGTCAGAGTCTTGATCAGACACGGATCTCAGACAGGAAATGACACAAGTGGAAAAAAATAGGGCGTTCCAGTGAAGTTACAGGGGGGAAAAAGACTGGCATGGGATCGGATAGGAAGGGAAGCACAAGAAGACAAAAGACATGAGAAAAAATCTGGAAAAATCAAAACAGGAACAAAAACTCAACAATAACCAGGCATTGTGGGAGCAGGACAATACAGCCATAGTTTTTCTGGCTCACGATGCACTTGTTACACAAGTAATCCTTTCAAACAACTGAATGAATGTCAGTAAGTAGTGAGTTTGGTGGATAATAACAGTTGTTAGTCATTGCTTTTATTTCACTCAACACAGCTGGGACACAGGGGACACAGGACTGAACACTCATCTTTCTCAGAAATCTTTTGACTCTTTTCTAGGAAATATTTAGTTGATTTGATTCTTACATTCCAACCTTGCTGAATTAGTATGTGCTGCTTTTGCACATAGCAACTCAACAAGTATATACAAATATGGATAATATAATATCCCATTATGCTGTTGCAGTATTGGCATCTTTATATCATAAACCCAACCAGATGATAAGGCTCAGTTTTAAAAAAAAATTTGGTTAAATCTCATTCAGAAATTCCCACAACTTTTAAAATTGATCACATTTTTAGTTTTAATCATTATAATGTTAATACTGTTACAATGATGATTGCTTATAATAAACAGGGCCAAAGTTTGACATAATGAGATCAGTTTATGTAAAAGTAGTATGTATGATATGGGTCTGTACAACATAAGAGAGCAAATATGGCACACAGCTCTGCCTGTGAGCACCAAACACGCCTGCTGATGAAACCTTCTGTTTGTGGGAGGTAGACAGTCAAGGGGGAGGTAAAGATGATTGTTTCACACAGGATGAACTCCTCAATAAAAGATAAATAAGGACTATTTTGAAGTGTAAATTATACAAAACTACTCCAGCAGAATCCCGGAATAATGAAAAGAGAAATGAACACAACAGCTGCCATTTAAAGACACAAAGACAGTGGACCTCCAGCAATTTTTGGACATTATTTAACAGTACCGCTGAGACATCACACATTTATGTCTCTTTTTTTTTTTCTTGGTTCACTGAAGCACAGAATAAGAGAGAGACCGACTAAACAGAAAAGGTGACTGAAAGAATAGATCTGTTTTAGCATGTGTGGGTATTTTACCAAATTGGAACTATGGTGTTATAAGCCCACCGGGACTGCACAGCTAGACTTGACGAGCACTTCCTCCGAGTGTCAGCAGTGTTATTCAGTGTGTGACAACATGGAAAAAAAAACAATTAAAAAAAATTATATACCATGTTTACTTTTTATAATTACAGCAGTGGCAGCAGTGATGACCCCCAATATAAAGGAGACACTATTTTGGCGGCTCTCTTATTCGCAAGGGGTTGATATTCATCAGTATGTAGCTGCTTTAATTCAGGTGATGAATGCTGAGCTTGTATGACGTCAGCCGTTCTATGGTTAAACCCTTCTCATCGAACCGCCACACTCACATTTCTGCACAGAATGCAGAAACATTCTCACAAGATGATTCGTTTTTTGGCCTACTGCTCCCTAGCAGCAACTTCATTAAAGGCTTTAAAAGTCCAGAAAAGTCCAGAAACCAATGGTGATGTCGCAGTGGATGGCTATATCCATCCCTTACACACACATATATATACATATATTTAAAAAAAAATTCCCTTCTCGCCCCTGTGGGCAGGGAATCCTTCAAGCTCGGGTCCTCTACCAGAGGCCTGGGAGCTTGAGGGTCCTGCGCAGTATCTTAGCTGTTCCCAGGACTGCGCTCTTCTGGACAGAGATCTCCGATGTTGTTCCCGGGATCTGCTGGAGCCACTCGCCTAGCTTGGAAGTCACCGCACCTAGTGCTCTGATTACCACTGGAACCACCGTTACGTTCACCCTCCACATCCTCTCGAGCTCTTCTCTGAGCCCTTGGTATTTCTCCAGCTTCTCGTGTTCCTTCTTTCTGATATTGCTGTCATTCGGAACCGCTACATCGATCACTACAGCCGTCTTCTTCTGTTTGTCTACCACCACTATGTCCGGTTGGTTAGCCACCACCATTTTGTCCGTCTGTATCTGGAAGTCCCACAGGATCTTAGCTCGGTCATTCTCCACCACCCTTGGGGGCGTCTCCCATTTTGACCTCGGGACTTCCAGGCCATATTCGGCACAGATGTTTCTGTACACTATGCCGGCCACTTGGTTATGGCGTTCCACGTATGCCCTGCCTGCTAGCATCTTACACCCTGCTGTTATGTGCTGGATTGTCTCAGGGGCATCTTTACACAGTTAATGCTTATAATCAGCCTTTTAAATCAAGTGTCATTTCATTATTACTTCACAAATTTGAATGTGATCCATCTACATAATAAGACAGCACTGTGTAAAAGTCAGAGTTACCAGTCATCTATTTACATTTTGATAGTAAAACAGGAAATAGGTGCAGCGATTTATTGACATATCTGCAAACACAGTATATAAGGCAAAAGCACAGTTTATACAATTTTAACAAGCTTGAAAGTCATTTTTTGGTGTAATCACCTTTTAATTCTTGAACATAGCCTGAACTTTCTTAAGAAAGCTTTCCTGTAATTTCTTTAAGAAGTCTTCAGGAATAGTTGTCCAGGTTTCTTAAAGGACATTCAAAGCTCTTCTTTGCATGTTGGCTACCTTTTGTTCTGTTCTCTGTCAAGATGATCCCACACTGCTTCAATCATGTTGTTTGCACTGGCACTGTGTTTGGGACCCTGAGCCATGCCAATCAGATGCTTTCCAGATGGAATTGCATGGCGGATCAAAACCTGACAGTGTTTTTCAGCATTCATAATTTCATCAACTTTGCCAAGATCCCCAACACCACTGGCTGAAGTACAGCCTCAAACCATGACAGACCCTCCACCATGTTTTACAGATGGCTGCAGACACTCACTGTTGTACCGCTCTCCTGACCTCCTCCACACATACTGACAACAATTTGAACCACAGACTTCAAGTTTGGATTCATCACTCCATCAGACCTACTGGCACTGATTTTCAGTCCAGTTCATGTGTAGTTTGGCATACCTCAGCCTTTTCTCCCTGTTTCCTTTCCTTAAGAAAAGCTTCTTGACAGTCACCGTTCCACTGAGGCCATTTCCAATGAGGCTTCAGTGAACAGCAGCTGGATCAACTAAAGTTTCAGCTGCAACTCTCAGATACTGTTCATCTGCTGAGGATAATTTTTTAACACCTGCCACATCATCTTTTGTCCTCCGCTTATCCAGTTTCCTCAAATATTTTTAAGGACGCACTGCACAACATGGTGAATAAATCCATTTTATTCAGCTAATAGCTCTTTACCTTGTTGTCTAATACCTTGGTGGTCCAAAAATAGTGTTTGATGCCTGTTTCATTGGTTCAACTAAACAAAATGTAAACAAACTATGTGCTTTTGCAACAGCCTGCAGGTAACAGTGTCTAAATATACCATTTAAATTTGGATATTTGCAAAGTTGTTATGTGTTGACACATCACAACACTGGTGCCTCTTTTACTACTAGAATAAAAAAAATGGGGGTGGATGAAGATTTTTGCCCAGTACTATATAAGAAAAGCCAGGAGGAGGAGCTAAATGATTTACTTTAACAACTGATTAAATTCCTTTTTAAACACCATAATTTTAATTATCGCAGTGTCTTTATAATATTCCAGTTTTATGTACAATTAAAAACTTAAATCCATCCATTCCTGATTAACTGCGACAAATAAGCTGCAGGCACAAGCACTCATCTTCACAGCAGTTTTTACAGCTTCAAACGGTAAAAATAAACACACATTCCTTTGACCGTGTATGAAGATGGCTTCAAACTCCAATAATGACGAGCACACAGTGGAGTGAGAGAGTCAGAAACAAAGACAGCAAATGAGAAAAATAATGAAGTGTGTGGGAGTGTTTTTACATCTATACTAACTCAGGTGCTCTATCTTAAAAAAAAGAGAAAAATATGCTAATATAATCATCACATTTTGAACCTACGCAGATCTGACTGTAAATATTTAACCAACAATGAATATTCAGATCAATCTTTTTTTTTTTCCCCCTCCGGTTGTGTGTGTCTCTTGAAGATGCGAAGGTGTGAGGAGCACTTCATTTAGCCAAGTGCCCTCTTTCAATAGTCTGCCAAGATACCGTGCTAATTAAAACACACATCCAGCAGTTCAAACCAGGTTGGCGGTAGGTGTTTTTGTTTCAGAAACAGTGAGAGCAGTTAGTTAATGCCAGTTTAGGATTGTCACTGTGCTGCATTTGAATATGAAAGGTGAATTTTAATGAAAACTGACAAGATGTCCCTCTGCTTGAAAGTGTATCATCAAAAGTATTCAGCATACAGATAAGATATCACTCTATAACATGAATAAATGTAAAATAGCTGTCTGTCTGCTTACAATTAAAGAAGAAGGACATAAATGAGCTGAAACGTGAAGCCAAATGTCTCAAAAGTATCCCAGAGTTTATTTAACTATGACTCCAAGTCCAGAACCACAAACAGACCTCTGGGTTTAGCTACCAAACTGTATACTCATGCATGTCAAAGGTATCAATGTGCTGTTTTCCCTTTGACCTGCCGATCAGTCTCTGATATTTTTCATATGATTCAATTAGCCCTCATGCGCCTCCCCAGAAATGTAGCATGGTCACGATGCAGACTGCAGCTGTGAATGGTTACTGATGTGCACAACCCCTCTGTAGAACATAATGCGATCCATTACGGGATGTTATTCTATCTAGATTCCACATAATGCTAATGTAATTTGCCAGTGTAATCTGCTATTGCCTTGTTTTCATACCTCTGCTATTCTGTGCATGAACTCCGTCTCTTGTCTGCACTGCAATAATTAAAGTATTCATTTTGCTCCATCTCAAAACTGATCTTCTCTGTTTCACTCCTAGTTTTCTGAAGTAAGAGAATCAAGTCAGCAGCATGGAGCAGCACCCCACTACCAATTTGTGTTTTGGAGGTGTAATTACAGAGCCATGCCCTGTGTTAGATAAAATGAAATGAACTGCAATTCAGCTTCGCTTGGATTTTATTTGCGCAAAAGAAATCTGTGTCCAGTAACCTGGAGCATTTTGTCTCAAGACTTGTTGAAGGCGATAGAGGGTCCAGTAGGCGCTGCAGAAGGAAATGTAAAAGCTATTAAATGGTAGTCATTTTATTATAGACATAAATTGAATTTCCCATTAAAGAAAAGTTAGAAATTATAGTTCAGTCAGAACCCCTGTAGTTAAAAGTAGCCTGTTATTTCCTTCTGCAGTCATTTTTATATTTGTCGTCATTGACTTCATTCTGGGATCTTCCAATGCATATACGAAAAAATTGCCTGAACTTACACCATCGAATCTCCAGTCGAGCCTCCTTTTTGCTGCTATGTTTATAATCACTATAAATAAAAGTGTACTTTCTAATCAAATGCTGCTCTCACATTTTTTTTTCCAGAAACTCAAAACCCAACTACTCTCTTTCATTTTTTGTGTCTTTAACACGCTGCACACACAGACAGCATGAAAAGCACCAACTTATCAATTAATCATCTAAACTTTTCTGCACCATATCGATGCGACTGTTTGACAGAATAAAACCAAGTTAAAAAGTAAAAGAGACAGATGGTGATGCAGATCTAATGATGGATTCACTCTCTACTGGCCGACTGAGAGGTCTGGACACACATCACACACAGACACACACACACACGAACACAGCTCCTCCTCAGAGTGGTCAGGCATCAATAGCAGCCTTATCCATGCCCCAGTATAATAGGGCCTGTGGGAAATGATTCACGCTTCTGTTTATGTGTGTCTTGTTTTCCACAATTTATTGACTCACAGTAGAAAACACATGATTATGTGTGTGTTGGTAAGCAGAGGGTACCTGTGCAAATTTCCTTGTAGGTAGGGTTAGGTGTGTAACCCCCAGAATAGCCCACTTGGGTAGAATAAACTCCTTTTTGCTTCCAAAACTTCCTCTCTGCACCCCAGAAGCAGCCCATACCTTCAAGGAGAAAATAAATAAATAAATAAATAAAACAAATAACAGCAGTCTTTAACAACCAATCCAATTTAACAAGACAGTAAAGACCAGGTCACACCATGCATCACATCTGTGGGAGTATTTGCTGAGTTGAGTCCCTCATTACCTTCTGTTGGCAGAGAAAACTCACAAAGATTCAGATGTTTGACTTTGATGTGAGCATTTACATGAAGAATAAAGCCAGACAAATACAGAAAATGAGATGCAGTTTGACTGGGAGCCGAGTTTGTACGGTGGATGGAAAATTACTTATTTTATTCTTTCTACCTTTGTTTCTTTTAATTGTTTTTTTGATCCATTTAGTGTAGTCAATAGAAAACCATAAATCTCATGACATTTGAATTTGATAGGAACTGTTTGCATGTTTTAGACCAAACTGAGGATGATAAACACAAATAAAATTCAAAAAGAAATACAGAAATCAAAAATAAACTTCAGGTTACCTGCATAACCCCGGTTCTCAGACTTTTATAGTAAACCCATATTTACAGAGTCTTATATCCACAGCTAAAAACTACGAGCTTTATTTTACTTGTATAACTCCAGTTTTCAGATTAGCATGATAAGACGTCTCACTATGGAATGCACCATACCTCAGACATCTCATTATAGCAAACCATCTCCAGGGTTTACAGAGAATGATCTGAAAATAGGAAAATATCTAGAAAATATCGTTCCGGTTCTCTAGATAAAAATATCTTGTTGATGTCAGAGGTCAGAGGAGAATAGTCAGATTGCTTTGAGCTGATAGAAGGCAACGGTAAGTAAAATAATCAACTCGTTACAACCAAGGAATGCAAAATCATCTATGCTTGCACAACATGTCAGTTAAAGCAGATGGGCTACATCAGCAGAAGAGCACACCAGGTGGAGTTCCTGTTCTGATGAGTCTCGATTTCTTCTGTGACATTCAGGTGGAATGAATTTCCATGAAAACATGGATCCATCCTACCATCCTCAATGGTTTGGGTCGATGGTAGTATAACGATGCTGGAGATTTCTTATCGTGGCACATTGTGGGCCCCTTAATACCAGCTAAACATTGTGTCACAGCCTACCTGAGCCTGTCCATGCCTTTATGACCACAGTGTACTCACTTTTACACTTCTACATCACTTCTACAGTCATCAGATCTCAATCCAGTAGGATCTGGTGGAACCATCATCATGGATTTGTGGCCAACAAATCTACAAAAATTGTGTAACGTGATCGTGTCAATATGGATCAAATGAGGAAGGCTTCCAGCTCCTTGTTGAATCTGTGCAATGAAGAATTAAAGCAAATCTGGTACTAGCAACGTGTAACTAATAACATAAAACAGTATAATTTATATATGTATGTATGTGTTTTTATTTTTATTTGCAATGCTAATTTTGTAGGCTCACTCTATATATGTTTCATATGGCTTTTTTGTTGGCTTTCTCAATTTCTTCAGATGATTTTTGTGTCCACAAGAATTCACCTTAATAAAATTTTGTCTAGGAGAGAAAATCTATGCATAAAAAGAAAACAAGATTTCAGTCAGTTAGCTGTCTGTTTTGTCTTCTTCTGGAAGGTGAATTACACAAATTGTAAGAGAAGAAAAGCAGAGTGTGTTTGCAGCCATAGTTCTAAAAACAGCAGTGCAAAAAGAACAACTACAAAAATTAAATCTGTTGTTATATGGTATTCTAACTTAAATTTCACAGATATATCCAGAAATGGTAAGTATGCAGCAACTAACCCTGGGCTGTGTTTATCTGTGATGAAATATATTCAGATTAAAAATGCAAAAATCTGGGCGTAACATACAAGCCTATGGGTGTGAGTTTTAAAAGCATTCTAACAAGCCTGGTTCATAACTGGAGTTTATTTTTCAGCATATTTTCATTTAATTTTCAGCATTACATTGGGTGACTGGTCTAATATTACATGTAGAGAAGAAGTAGGTAGCTAATGCTTCATTCACGCTTAAGTTCACGCGAGTCAACATGACCACCAATAGGAAGCCCTCCACTTTCTGTTTGTATGTGTACATGACTATATTATGCCCCTTTTTGTGGCTTGTGCATGTACAATAAATACTGAAGTTATCAAGGCAGGAAAGACTGAAATTGAAATCACTGAAATTACAATTACAATAAGCTGCAATGCAGGTTTTAGGTCACATCAGCATTTAAGCTAAACTGCATCAATTTCCTGGTACGTGTTTGGAGACACTTACCAAACATGGCCATCTCTGTTCCCTCTGGAAAAGGTGGAACAGTCCTGTTTCCATTCACAACGTGTTTTTCTGCAGGAGCAAGTGACAAAGAAAGAGAAGGTATGAGAATTAAAAGATAAGAACCAAATGGCTGAAGACTGGCTCAATTCTCTGCTTCAGTTATGTTGTTATCTGCAGTGTGGTCATTGTTTACAGACACTGAGAGGATTTATTCATTAGATTTCCACCACTGGTACATGTTTCCCAACATGTTAATGTCTTCCCGAATCCAGTATAGGAGGGAGCAAAGACCACTCTGCGTATGCCAAATCAGACTTTATCTGTAAATGTAATTAATATTCATGCCAGTATCATTTTAAAATAGCTGTTAAACAGTTTTTATTGTAGCCAGCTATCATCAGGGAATTTCTTTCCAAACGTACAGCACAATTTCAATAAAAAACATGCTTTTAACAAGACTGCACCACCCAAATACACAAGATGTAGTACACACACACACACACACACTGAGTGACCCACTTAGACAGTGGCGAACAGATCTACATAATTTCATAGCAGCTGCATTCACTCCAATCAGCACAGAGCCAGAGGTGCACAAGGACCCATTTGAGGCCACCCAGCCACCTGGCTGGGCTAACACACATTAGCATTAGCATGCTGGAGGCTGCATGTGTGTGTGTGTGTGTGTGTGTGTGTGTGTGTGTGTGTGTGTGTGTACAGATGGCTTGCTGTACAATGCTGTGGGGGAGGGAGATGGATTAAATTAAATGTGATGATGGAGGAGAATGAGAATAAACCCAACATCTGGATCCCCCCTTCTTACACCCTCCCCCCTTTTCACAAAAACACGCAAACATACATGCACACACACACACAGACACACACACAGTCTTCACGCGTGATCGCATAATTGACATGAGGGGCAGCATGCCTATAGACAAAAGCAGCCAGATGGACTGCCAACCAATCAGCAATGCGTGCACACACACATCAGAAAATGATTTTTGATTATCAGTTTGAATTTTTACATTTTGCACTCAGTGTTCTCAGATTTTTTTTTTCATTTCGTACAAACACAAAAAGACACACTTTATCACAGTCTGAGCGACTGAGTCGTCCTTGTTTGTCTGATTACATGAGCAGCTTTTCATCCTGTGTCAGCCCGACAAAATCTTCAGACATTTTCTCATCTTCCTCTGGATTCTGGGGGAGGAAGGTTTGGAGCTGCAGCCATCTCCTGCCCTGACTGGGAGTTTGGGAGGAAATGACTGCACCTCCTTGCCTTTACTCCCTTTACAATCCTACTGTTAGATTAGTATCCCATTGCACAATATCCCTGTTGTTCCTAATGTCCAACTGAGCACAACATTTGCAATTGATACAATCTGAAAAAGCTGCTGTATGTGCAGTGGCATAATTATTTGTTCAAATGTTTAAAGATGATGTAAAGTGATTGTATCATAAAGAATAAAGTGAATGAACTATTTTTTGGGACATTTTCTATGTATTTCACAAATCAAATCCAAATTGATCTGATTGAATTACCAACCTTAGAATATTGATTAAAAAAAAATCGAAATTTGATTGGTTGACTATAACATACATATATATATATATATATAGTGAAGCAATCTTATGGATTTTCTTGTGGATTTTCTTGCATATATCCACATCCTCTGCTATAGCCACAAGCTGCGGGTAATGACTGCAAGGATAAGCCTGCAGATGCAAGTGGTGAAAATGAGCTTTCTCCGAAGGGTGCCTCAGCTCAGAAAGGGTGAGGCGTGCAGTCAGTTGGGAAGGGCTCAGAGTAGAACTGCTAAGGTAATTATTAGAGGTGGTTCAGGCTTCTGAATATGATGCCGCCTTGGCGAGGTGTTTCAGACATGAACAACTGGAAGGAGACCCCAGGACACTCAGCTGACCTGGAACCGCCTCATTTTCCTCACAGAAGACCTGGAGGTGGTAGCTGGGGAGAGGGAGAACTGGGCATGTCTGCTTTGACTTCAACCTCCACAACCCCTAACCCAGAGGAGGAGCAGAAAATGAATAAATTGATAGACGGATATCAGGATGGCTCAGAATGGCTCTTTGGGTGTGTCTACAAAATTATATTACACTACAGTGAAGGCAGCAAGACTGTGTTTTATTATCCTCACTAATATCTGTATATTTTTTGTCATTATTGGAAAAATGGATGCTATGCCTGACTTAATAAAAGCCCAATTAACAAAACTGCTTAAAAATAATTTGTCTTTGGTTCTCACTAAAACCTTTTTGGAAGATGTGTAAATTCCCACTGTGAAGGAAAAACCCTGAATATACAGCATTCTGCCCTGCAGGAACCCAAACGTTGTCTGTTGGCTAATCCACAGTGTAATCCAGTGTGCTGATACTTCTTCGGTCTTAATTGGACGGATGCTGAGAGATTTTTCATCTGAGATGCCCCAGTTTCCAGACACTGGAAAACCGGATTTAAACTCTAGAATAAACGCTGGTAACGGAATGATTTTTGGTACAAAACCAAGGGAGTTGAAAGTCATAAAAATCATCACAAATGGAGCTTTAATCCAAAAAGCATCAACCTTCAACAACCTGCAAATCCCTGTGATTTCAAATGGAAATTTAAGATCCTGCACCTTAATACTGGTACACATTCTCAGCATCCCCTTTCCTCCTCCTCCCACATTATCCTCTCTATGTGTGTGTATGTGTGTGTGTGAGAGAGAGAGTGTTAGTAATGGCTGCCTTCAGGGACCAGCAAAGGCATGTTCATTACTGGCTACACACAAGCACACACGGATATGCGCGCGCGCACGCACGCACGCACACACACAGAAAGACACTGAAAGATAAACAATTTAAATGTAAATGTCAGTGGGAAAGACAATAAATCCAGACAGAATACTAATGAGAGTAAAAGCTCACAGTGTGTGCGTGTGTCTGCGTGTGTGTGTGTGTGTGTTAGAGAAAAAGAAAGATAAAGAAAAAACAAAGCTGCAACACAAGATGCAGATCACCTGTCAGGTGTGGGCTTGCTACGGTGCACTGAACACATACTTGCTCTGAAATGTAAACACCTTTCTTAGTAACAGCTGTTGCAAACACACACACACACACACACACACACACACACACACACGCACGCACCAGCCCATTTGTTTCTTGAAAGATTTGAACAAGAGCAGATAATAATGTGTACCAATAAGTTTGCAGGATTTATTTAAACTCAGATGAGATAGAAAAAAAAATCTGTTATTTGTTATAAAATTGCTCTACAGCTTTTATAATTTCACTGCACAATATTTGTTGTTTGGTCTGAGCTCTGCAAAAGGACTCACTTCAGTTTTCACAAAATCGGTGCAGCAATTCTGCTCATTTTTAAAAATGAATTCTGCAGTGACAAATCAATTGCACACTGCTATTTAAGCTGCTTTTTTCCACACATTTCCCCGGCAGGGCTGATTTTTAATGCTCACAAAGTTCATGTTTTAGTTCAAATGACACCCAGATACAGTAACAGCTCGCACTTGAAAGTATTTTTGAATACTTTTTGAATACTGGTTTCCTTTCCTGCGTCTGCATGCTGCACTTCAGAACCTGAAACAAAGCCCCACACCCTACAATTTCCATCAATCCTTACCAATAAAAATAGAGCCAAGTTGCCACCAAGTTCATCAACAAATTCCTGTTTTTTCAGGCCAAAAATATATCCATTCAACTTAGATTGACTTCATATTTTTCCTCTCTTCATCTTTGCCCCACCTGCAGTAGATCCAGGCCACAAATGGGACCTGTCTCCTAGTTTCAAATCCACTGGTACCGACCATCCAAGAAGTTTGTGCTTCAGTTCTCATGGGTGAAGTTGTAGCATTGCATACGTCTGTTACCAAACACTAATTAGGAGATGTGTGTCTGTGCATCTATTCAGATTAGTGAGCTAAGAAAGACGGCTGTTGTTAGCTGATAAATTACCACTCCATTGTCTCATCCAAATATGTTAATATCTGGCTCAAAAAAACTAATATGATAGCAGTCAAAACCCAGAGGCTTCAAAATGAGGTGACAGTGGCTACACCCATATTATATATGTAGAGTCTTTAGGAATATAACGTGCCAATAGATTAACTACATCAGTTAGTCTATTGTTTTTAATTAAAATAATTCAGGAATCATAGTGTACCCTACAATACCTGCTCTGCAGCCTGTAAAAATATTCATTATTATTATTATGTAACCTTTATGATCTTGTGAGTTTAGAGCTTTACCAGAGCATTTATAATACTGCAATTTATTTTTAAAATAAATTAATATGTATAATATTCCCAGTTTCACACAATAATACAAATCATTTGACATGCCAGAATTAAATTCCTCCTCTACATAGTGCCATTTAGTCAGCCATGCCATTTCAATTCCAGATTTAATATGAAATCATCTCAGAATGCAACAGCGCAAAAGTAAGAAATAACAGTGGATTCCTAAGAAAAGTCTGCTTTTATGGCTGATTTTTTCTGCTTCCCTGCAGTGTGTTTTCTGCAGCGTGTTCAGAGTTGAAGAGCCAATACATATGTGAACTCAAAAATGTTCTACAGCATCAGGGACTGAAGGTTCTTACAGTGAATGATGCTGTTAGAGCCAGGTGATCTTTCCAAATAAGAGTGTGACTGTTCCTCTCTATTAGGAACTGCTACTCTGTCACTTACAAAGCCAACAAACCGTGCATAACATTTCTTCAGAGACACCCATCAGAGTTTCTAACTGCAGGGTGTCACAGAAAACAACACACTCCATCCATCCATTCTCTTCCGCTTATTCCCATCAGGGTCACAGGGGGGTGGAGCCTATCCCAGCTACCATAGAGTGAGGCGGGGTACATTCTGGACCGATCGCCAGTCGGTCACAAAGCCAACACTGAGAGACCGACAACAATTCACTCTCACATTCACACCTGTGGACAATTTAATATCACCATTTAATGTAGCCCCACAGCGCCGGTCCATAACTGCAACTGAACAAGTTGAAATAAAATGCTGTGGATCTCACCTTTTAGGGAATTCTGATGTAGATGATCAGACTAGTGGTTGGCTCTAAGTAGAAATACTTTTGGAAGTTTTTGTAAAAATGTATCTTTTATTTAGCGAGCAGTAGTTTTCACTCTGAAACAGCAGTGCTTGGTAATGAAAAACAAAAAGGAATGAAATCTGGATCGTCCCCCCAACAATGTCCTTTCTAATCTTACAGGGTTGCGGGGACACTCAAAGTGAAACATACTTTCTGATTTAATTGTTGTTTGTGCTGTAGACTGTTTAGAGATGAAGTGCTAAAAACTAAGACAGTCAATCGCACCCCGGGCGTATCAGTCGGGACTGAAAAAGAAAAGATAATAAGGAACAGCCTTAAGCGTGCATTATTTGTAATGGCTATCAGAGGGCAAGAAAACGTGTGGTCCTATGGAAGTCTACAGACTGACCTCAGCAAAGACTTTCCTGCTGGGTTTATGGTCACAGTCAGTAATTTCATACTGAAACACTGAATTAATTTTAATTTTTTCTCAATGTAAGTATCAGAAAGGAGGATTATCCCAGATATGTTCATTGGCTAACCACTTCTGACTGACCAGTGTTTAGGGAATTCACAGTCAAATCTGCCCCCGCTTGTCACATTCAGTTTCATAACACCAGGACAGTGATGGCTTCAAAACAAGACTTCAGAAACTAGTGGGTGACCTCACAATGGCAATTTTCATACTGTTACTGGAATCAGTATACTGGAGTGTATAATCAGAGCTGCGTGCACCAAGGAAGAGCTCATCAATGGTGCAGTGCCCAATATGTGTTCATTTAAAAAGTCAAGCAACAAGCAGAAAATGATCAGTAGCAGACATATTATGGGTCTAAAAACACACAGACTATTTTCATTCTCATGCTTGACTGACTTTGTGCGCTGATTTATAGAAGACAAAACAGACTGCAGATTGTTTCTGCTCCGCATCTTGTTTCTGTGTTTATTAAAGACAGTTTCTGACTGTTTGCACTAATTTTCTTTTATTTAGTGGTAAAGAGCAGTGAAAGAGGTTAGAAAGCACTTCAGGGCCCTTCACATCAGAGACCCACTTCATTTTAGGTTTTATGTGTGTGTGTGTGTGTGTGTGTGTGTGTGTGTGTGTGTGTGTGTGTGTGTGTGTGTGTGTGACTAACCAGCTTGCCTCCCGGTCTCTTCTCCCGCTCCCTAAATCCTGTCACAATAATAAGCCTGATCTCAGGACAGGCGTTTATCCATGGTGACATCTGTGGCACACACGTTCACACTCTCCATTAGTGCTGCTCTATTTCAGCTCAGGCCTACGTGTGTGTGTGTGTGTGTGTGTGTGAGTGAAGGCAGGCAGAATCAGCCAATCAGCACTCAGTACATTCCAGTTTATCTCCATGGCCTTTCATCACGCCCTTCATCGCTTTTTAATTTTCTGTAGTGCAGCCACAGATAACAAAACAGAAACTGATAAAATAAGAAAGAAAAGAGTTAAATAAACCGATCAGCACTGAATTTATTGTTGTGTAATGAGGCTATACTGCGTCATTAAAAGATAGTCACCTCAATTCTATGAATCTGCATGATTTCCATCAGCCTATTCTGTAGAGAATGATGTGACTTTCAATAAATTTCTGCCGATCCGAGATAAACGAGAGGAGAAAATCTCTTACGTCACCCTGCACACAGAGCTGACAAAGTGCCGAGTCAGGCTCTTGCGTCATTGTCTTATATTTTGTAGCTATTTCATCTCCCTTTTTCCTTTACTTGGTTTTCTTTCACTGTTCATCTGCAGCACAATAAAAACCATTATGCTTGCAGGAAGAGCAAACTCCATGTAAACTGAAAAGATTAAAACTTTCTTTCTGTTAACTGAAAGCACGGGAAAAATTAAGATGCAAAATAACACCCAACAAACTTGTCAGACCACATTTAAACTACTGCACCAACACCTATGCAAACTTTTTCTAATCAACCACTCAAATCTGTGAGAAACATCCAGTCAAACTTGCCAGATTTAAGACTAGCAGGAAACAGCAAAGGAAAAAAACTTCTAATCTATGAGATACTGATGTGCAGGTAAAGCAGTTCAAGAAGATTCTTGACTCGATGCCACCTAAAGCTAAGAAGTTGAATTTCTCAGGATCTTGCTAAGGGATCCTGGGATGGAAAGGTGGAGCATGAGTTGGACTGGTTAAAAGAGCTATGCCAAAAAAACAGTGTGGGTAACACAGCACAGTTCTCAGTTTTAGTAGTAACCATTAATGGTTAAACAAGCGGAAACCGTCAGGGCTAAGTAAACAGTAAAGTGCCAAAAACTCTAATGGCCACTTGAGGCCGGCTCCAACAGAGAATCAATCCCAAATCACATGTTAAAATGTCCAAATTAACAGGAAAAACAAACATGTTTACAGCCTGATATAAAATAGTTTTGGTTTATAAGGGTAGTTTTACTCTTTATAGCAACTGAATGTTCTTTTAGAACTCATCCATGTGAATAGTAGAGTTAGGGGCCTGGCTACTCTGACTGACAGATATGCAGATGCAGGCAGCTGGAGCCAATCAGCCAATCAGCACCTCTGCTAATCCAAGTACATCAACTGGACCTTTGCCATGGAGCATGTAATTATCTGACAATTAATTTGAGTTTCCTATGTGTGCCTATCTACCGTTTTTTTCAGACGATAAGGCGCCCCGGATTATAAGGCGCATAGTCGATGAACGGGTCTGTTTCACACATAAGGCGCACCGGATTATAAGGTGCATTAAGCGAAACAAAACAGTCAGATAAGTCAAACTTTACTCAACTCATTCTTTTTATTTCCTCCACTTCCATACCATTGATTCATTAATGCTGAATTCTCTCACAGCCGCTCTATTCTCATGTTGTTGCAGTATATTAATGACTAACCTCGTATTGTGGATGGATTATCTCGGTTGTTCTCCTGGCTGAAGTTTGGTCCGTTTACAGCATCCTGCCATGCGACTGCAATTGTTCCTAACCATTGGGAATCCTCACGTTAACTTTTATCGACTGGAAAAAAGTTAGCATTCATCCTCCAGCTTTGCTGTTTATGTTATGCTAACATAGCTATTTCGCGAGCCATCACTTAGCACATCATTATATACCAGCTAGCCGAACTTCAGTAACCCTGCAAAAGTACAAAAGTCACTGATGTTTGGTTTTCTGTCTTCATTTATGTTGGAACTGGTGGCAAAGCTGTATGTTTTAATTTGATCACAAATCACTGTCAGAACATGGTATATCATGCTTAGGTAACTAGCGAAACTACCGAGCTAACTTCCTGCTAACTTCTAACAAAATTGATGGACTTATGACCTGATATAGATCCATCATACCAATCCATCATACTGGCAACAACTTTGTATTTTTCAGTATGAAAGTGATCCCAAACATACTTCCAATGCAGTGAAGGCATACAGAAAAACAGACACTGGGACACTATCAGTCATGGATTGGCCTTCCCAGACCACAGATGTCAGTGTGGGATTATCTTGACACAGAACAGAACAAAAGGCAGCCAACATCCAAGTCTGGAGAACTATTTCTGAGGACTACTTGAAGAAGTTATAAGAAAGGTACAAACGTTTGCCATGTGTGCTATTTATATTTGGAGATGTTTCGATAAATCTCTGCATCAATTTCTGATTTTCTGTGCAAAATATAAAGAAATTAGGGGTAATTCAACACTTTAGAGATTACTATATGTACAAAATTCCCACACATTTTCGTGGTGCTACAGAAAAAGTCTAAAGATCACTAAAGTATATCTTCTTCCATTTTAACCTGTCTGAAGAGTGTCTATGCAAAATTTGTTGGTAGAAATTCCCAATTACTGCAATTATTAGTATTTGTCATGTGGCCTTCTTTTTTGCATTTGCTCCAAAATTACTTTTCTCTTTAAAAATGCTGCTGTTTAAGAAATGATTAGTATCTATATCAGTAAAATTGTAGCTAGAAATATTGGTATCGTATCAAATTGAAAAAAAATTGGTATCGCCCATCTCCATGAAGAACCCCACCTCCTCCCCCCTGGAGCTCCCGACTTGACAGTGATAAATGAAGCACTGCAGCTAATGTCTAGCTTGGGGAGATTGGTGAGTCTACACACACACACACACACAGAAAAGATTGCTTCTACTGCACTGCAATTAAATCTACAAAGTAACCTCCCCCCACCCTCGCCTCCTCTGATTGCCTGGTTTCTTCATCTTCCTCCTGCTCCCCCTTCCTTGCATCCTCTCTTTACCTCTCCCTCCTTCGCCCATATCTCTCTTTCCATTTATTTCTCCCTGCTAAAGGATTTCTCTCTCCCAATCTATCCGAGCCCCTCAATCAGCTGCTCTGATTGCCGTCATCATTTTTTATTACCGCCCATCATTACAAGCATCAGCGTTACCCTTATTGTTCTGTGGCTCGCAGACATACTGGACATGACAAGGAACCTGTACACTCACTTATTTTTAACACAAGGTTGTTGGAGTCCCCTGTGTTTAATGGGGAAAATATTACATCTTAGAGGGTAGAGTTTCCCCAGAAGATTATTTAGGCATTGAATTTGTCACGGTCCCAGGTTACAGTGTTGTGTTTATTGAGTTTTGGGTTCCTGTTTTGATTTGTTACTCATTCTTCTCTTTCTAATGTTCTCATTTTCTGGGTTCCTACGTGTCTTGCCTCTCTCTGTCTTCTCTGTGTGTCTGCTTGTTTGTCCGCATGTGCTCCCCCATGTCTGTCATCTTTATTAGTGTTAATCTTCATGCATCAGTGTAGTTTTTTCTCTACGTGACTTCCTGTCTTGTTTTTCTGGGCCTCCCTCTAGTTTCACTTCCTGTTTTTTCCCTCAGTTGGGATTACCTGCTCCACAATTCTTAATTTTATTTGTGTTTGTTTGCCTTTGCCTCGTACTGATGCCAGCTGTGTTCTATGGTTTATTAATCCCCCACATATATAATATAGATTGCATAGTGTTTTCCCTACATCCTGTGTAAAGGCATCTGATTATGTTCTCTTTTCTCCTGGTTACTTCTGCTACTAGTGTCCCATTTTTGGGATTTTGGTTACAAGTTTCCCTTCTGAAGTTTAACACTGCTATCAGCTTTTTGTTCATTTTGTCTGGACGAGTTCTCAATTCCCCCAAACCTGAGAGAACCGGCAATAAAGCAAATGTTTTGCTGAATATATTACAAATCAAGCTTCATATGGAGCAAAAGTCTAACTGATGTTTCTAAATGTTCAAACCTGAGGTGCAAATTAAAAATGTCACAAGCTGATCTCACGAATCGATATCAAAAGTACAGCAATCCAAAATCTGACACTTTCTTTGTTGTATTTTTCTTTTATTTCAGGTGCTTAAAATGCTGCTTTCCTTTATTAACCAATGTTTCATTTATTACTTTAGTTGTTTTATTACCATTAATAAATATTCAGGTTTTAACTAACATTTAACTGGGCTCGGCAATTAATTAAATTCTAATTTCATTTACAAATTTGCCTTCTTTATTAAAACAAGATAATGGAGGGAAAAAAACAATTATTATGCTGCATTTTGATTTTCAATAATTCTTTCATTTCACCTTTCAGCACATCTTTCTTTTCTTTTCTTTTACTGAGCCGAAAAGGTCGGCACTGACTCTCCGCTGGACTGTGGCAGGTTTGGTTCAGTTCAGATTTATTTATGTGGTTAGTTTTTCAGTTGATTTGAATTTAAAATTAAACGGCATCCACTAAATCAAAATGATGTCTTATAAATCTACCACTTTTTTCAAAGTCTGAATGACTGCGTTAAAATAACGTTTGGTTAGAAATTTATGATTAATGCCACAATAACCTCATTATTTGAATAACTGCAGGGTTTCTGTTAAAGTGGTCACCATAAATGTTTATGGTTTATAATGTGACAGTTATTCAGTTCAATTAAGTCAATTTGCATTAATTTTTTTCTTTAATTGAAACACCATAAACTAGAAATGGACATCGGAAGTTCTCTATTCTCTGTTGGAGGTTCAAAAGTAGTTAAAACTTCACATCTGTCACTGTAGGACAAAACAAGCATGCCCGTCTTTACATATATGGATAAAAAGTGGTAACGTAATTGTACAAAAAAAGAGTTTGATGCTCTTAATTGCACAAAATTAAATGTATGTGGTATATGCCAAACACACAACTCAATCAGCACCAGCAAAACAACTTCTACACCTGAAGGTCTGTTTTCTGTTTTGCACTAATCTTCTTCTTCGAGCCTCTGAATCAGTGGATCGACAGCTATGAGTGTAGTTAGAGCGGTGGTGTGGGTTAATAAGCCTCCACAGGGCTCATATATGCGCGTGTGCACCTTCCTGACGGTTCGACTCGATCGATCGCTCAGAGCCATTAGTCTAGAGACAGTGTATGGTGCAGGGAAACTTGACGCACTTTGCACTGGTGGAGTGCTTAGTCTTTTCCAGACATCTTTATGTCATAGTAATGGCTCTTTGCATTCATACATGCTTTAAGTACATCCTTTGGAGAATTCTGAATGCTGCTTAGAGCAATAATACTTTAAAATGCAGCACACAAAATTAGGCTGTAAATTATACTTTTTACAACAAAATGTAAAAAAGCTTTAATTAAAATCAATACATTTATGATATACAGATACAGCCTGCCACAACCCTGAATTGGATAAACAAAATAAGATGGATGGATGCCGATGATGCAGTCCATACATATTTTATCTTATAACAAGTTATTTTATTTAATACTAAAACTATTCCTACACTACTGTAAGTACAGGCTGGGTTAAAGCTTTAGTATATCTTCATTCACTGATAACAGATTGGTGTGTTTACTGCACAAAAGGGGATGTTTTGGGGGTGGCTAGGATGGGAATGAGGGACAGCTCAGGTTGAGCAGTTTAGAGACAAAGTTAGAGAGTCAAGGCTGAGATGGTTTGGACATGTGCGGAGGAGGGATAGTGGATATGTTGGACAAGGATGCTGAATATGGAGTTGCCAGGCAGAAGAAAAAGAGGAAGACCTCGAGGGAGGTTCACAGATGTAGTGAAGGAAGACGTGCAGAGTGTTGGTGTGACAGAGAGACAGAGGCAGATGTGCTGCTGTGGCAACCCCTGAAGGAAACAGCTGAAAGAAGAAGAAGAAGATTTATTCATAAACATAAGCTGCCGTGGTGATCCACAAACAAAACTTTAATGGAGATGCTTACTGTAAGAGGCATCTTCTTAGCTACATCTAAACATCTGACATGAAAAAAATTCCAGATAACTAACTAGGGCTGGGCCATATTATACCGTTCACGGTAATACCGGTATAATGTTAGGCAATGATAAGAAAATGAAATATTGTGATAGAATATGGGTAAAACGCGCATGCACAGTGCCTTTGTTTTCATACGCACATGGCGGAAAAAGCATGGCGGTGACGGGGAATGAGAAGGGCGAAGGCGGATCGTTGAATGAAACAGATGAAACAGAATTGGTTTGTAAAAATGCTGCAACTTGGTGTGGAACTGGTTTGGCTTTCGTCCGTCAGATACACACCAAAGCATATTTTTTGGTAGAGCATGCAAGCGGGCCATTGTTATTACTGTTATTACCGAACCGATTTTATGTGGTACACGGTGCTCAAAAATCTGTCAAAAAAATGTTTTAGTACGACTTTGCTAAGCTATAAAGCCGCACCGCTCGATGGATTGTCGGAGCATTACAGCTACCGTAGGCAGGAGCCTCGCGGAGTAATACGTACTGTGCTTTAACATAATATTACCGCACTGTGTGTGTTTAACCTCTTTTTAAGTTTTGTGAATATTACACATGGTTATGCTCAGGATATGTTGGCCAATTTCCACTGGAAATGCCTTTTGTCAGCAAGGAATTTGCATTTGCACTGTTAAATTTTTATATAGATTTAATGCACATAAAAAACAGCTGCTTGTTTAAGTGCAAATACATTTAAGTGAAAATACATCGATGGGATTTTTTTTCGCACTAACAAAGTTGTGGAGTTGTAAAGTATTTTGTCTCGTCAATTATATCGTCAGTTATATCATTATCGCAAATTTTCAAATATATATCGTGATAAATCTTTTTGGCCATATTGCCCTGCCCTATAACTAATGCTGGGCTTACACTGTGCGATTTTTGGCCCATTTTGAGCCGATTTTTGAGTCATGCTACCGGTTTGGTGTTCGGCCCGAGTTTGGCCTTCATCGTGCGTCGTGCATCGTGTAGTATACGTGGGGTAACGAGAAGCGATTAACACCTCACGGCCAGCTCCCGATCATCAATCGCTTGGTCGTGAGGGTGTCACCGCAGCCGCTCACACTGCGCACGCGCAAACACATAAATGTCGGTGAAAAAGACGGAGTAGCACGGTAGTGCAGCGTGTGATCTGGACACAAGCAATGGAGGCACAACTTGTAGAACTCATCCGAGCCTTTTCGATGTGGCCTCACAAAATTATCACGACCACAACAACCGTGAAAATAGTTGGATCTACACTGCTGCTCAATCACAGCTGCCTGATCAATGTTTTTCATTAGCAATTTAGCAAAGTTGATGGTGGCGGTGTGCGTGTCTGTGTGAGTGAAAGGGAGATAGAGGGAGAGAGAGGGACAGAATTTCTGTTATAACCTTCATGTTATGGACGCACAGTGTGAGCACTCAGGTCGCATCAGAGCATCGGGCCGTATAGTGTGAGTCCCTGCATCGTGACCTGCGAACTTCTAACCCCTGCGAGTCAATCGTGCAGTTTGAGCAGAAGCTGAATAACGCGACTGAAAACATCGCACAGTGTATGCCCAGCTTAACAGTGTGCAAAGCTAAGCAGAGTTCTAGTCTCACAACAAGCCGACATCAGCTCATGATTTCTACATATGGTCATCTGGTACAACATCAAGTTGAGTCAAATTGAATCAAATTGAGTTGATTTGTTTGTTTTTTAATCAGCGCATAAACAAACATCAGGTGTTAGCCAAAGTGTTGTGCAACTAAAAGACTAAAAGAATAATTAAATAATAAGGATCCTAGCGGTTTTCCCATTCTAGCATTTTAAAAACTGCTAGGATGGGAAAACCACAAATAAAACAACATAATAACTCTAGTTTAAAAGCCAAAGATGAGTGTCTATTCTACAAACACACCATGCCCACAGAGCACAGGAGTACTATTCACAAACTCCTCAGCAGGCTTCCATAACTTGGCAAATCAGAAGAAAATGGGCTTTTATGGAGGTGGGCCTTAAAGAGACGAGAGGCAGAATGGCCTGTTTATCACAGATAACGAAATTATAGGCTGGATAAAAGGGCAGTATAAGTCTTACAACAATAAACAAGCAAATGAGAAATAAAAACTGACAGTGATACATTTTTACAACATTTCAACTATCTTTTGTTTCAAAGATAAAGTATTCATAAGGTACTCATAATGCCAGCAAACACTAACTGGTGTCAAATGAGGGGCTGCTTTCAGCTTACAGAAAGTGGTGTGAAGAAACAAATTTACAAACATGATATCTGCTATTCAAAGCCTCATTAGCACAATATCACATCAGACATTTACATCACACTCAAAAAAAATCCCTGGAAACATTTGCTGTCAGAATTATTATTATAGCAAGCTGCAATAATAATTATTTACACCTACAAGTACACCTGGTAATTAAAAGACATCGACACACCAGCTGCTGTGCTGAACACATCTGCATTAAGCTGACATTAAATTCTTCATTAGTCTTTTTGTTACAATTTTCCATCTGTGTGTGTAGGTGGCGAGAGCGGAGCTAAGACATCTGAGATGAGTCAGGTAGGAGTAGTAATGTCCAGATAACACCATTAAAAAATATTTAGCTCTAGACTCCTGACCCCAAACATGAACCTCCCAGTAGGGATTCGCTTTTTGGACAACATATTGCAGGGCTAAGGTTACTAGTGAAGGTAGAGCAGATAAAGAGTGGATAAACTGAAAAAGTTGAGGATAAGTTAATTAAAATAAATGCAAATATCAACTAGATTGATTAACCTCTAGACCAGGGGTCCCCAATCTCAGTCCACGAGGGCCGGTGTCCCTGCTGGTTTTAGATGTGTCCTTGATCCATCACAGCTGATTTAAATGGATAAATTACCCTTCTCAACATGTCTTGAAGTTCTCCAGAGGCCTGGTAATGAGCTAATCATGTGATTCAGGTGTGTTGACCCAGGGTGAGATCTAAAACCTGCAGGGACACCGGCCCTCGTGGACTGAGATTGGGGACCCCTGCTCTAGACACTAGCTGTAAAGAAAACCAATGCAGTGCCAAACAGTGCAGTTCCTCAAACGGCCTAATGGGCGTGTCTAAAAGTGTCTCAGTCTCTGTAGACTCCCAAATTAAAATACTTCACTACTTCACAGCATTAAAAAGCATGTTTACAGACTGGTACAAAAAATGTTTTGGTTTCTATGAATAATTTTTCCAAAAGGCGTCCTTTTGATTTATTAATTTTTGGGGGATCTTATTGATGTAGGCTCCAAAAACTTGGCTTCAGGTAAAACTCCAGTGTTTTCCTTGTTTTATATGAAAGTATATGTGCCTTTATAGTAGAAAGGGAGGACTACCAAATATTTTTTAAGTACATGGATCTTATGCGTGTTTAAGAATTGTTTGGTGTTTATTATAAATGTTGTGTTCAGTGTATAAGAATTTCAAATCATATGTGTGGTCAAGGGTTGGAAATATTCACAAATGTTGCCGCTACTGTGACAATTACAATTAAATGTTGCTATTATATGTAGACAAGTTGTTTATTTCAATCGGAGCCAACAGCTCTGGCCTCTATGGACAGTAACCCCAACAACTCTCATTCATTCATCAACCTAATAATTTCTCAGTTATTACCCAATGAGCATATCTGGGATAATCCTCCTTTCTAAATCTAAAGTTGTGTCCACGCTGGATGAAATTTGCTCGTTGCACATCACTTTGAAACTGATGGCTGGTGGACTTTCCAGGCACTGGGCCATGACAATTACAGGTACCCTTCACTCTCGTTGGAAGTCATTTAAATCCCTTGCCTGGAAGTTTAAAAAAGTTTATCTAAGATTCCTCCCTTCATAGTGTTAAAAGTGGTTATGCCACCCGTAGTCACTCAAAGTCGCAGGATACCCTTGAATTTCTGTCATCTCTGGTTGCCACATTGCTGCAATGTTCTGCTTTAGAATGTCAAAATTCTAATTTAAGGTGTTGGTGTGTTGGCTTTACTTTATGTTCTATGGGTCCAGATCATTCAGTTAGTTTATGGCGAATGGAATTTCCCTGTTTTTCTGTCTGTGTTGATCCTGTACAGGTATGGCTGCTAACTGAGCTTCCTGATAAATGAGCACTTTCATTGGGATTTCTTAAATTATGAATTATTAAACTGTTTTATTTATCTGCAAGTATTTTATTTGCCAAGTGCATTGCGACAAATAAATAACTGATTGGCATAATAAGCTGCCTCTTTGGTAAGTGTGTTTTTCTGTGGATGAACTCTACTTCCACGGTCATTGACTGCAGCTGTGAGCTTGGTGTAGCAGCACATAAACGAACCTGTTCTGGCCAGCTGGATGACGAATGCTAGCTGGAGTCCAAAATGGTGGAGCTGGAGAACTTCCAACACTGCAGGATGAGATTGTCTCTGTGGACTGCCCCAAGAGCTAGCAAGCCAGCAAAACAACTGATGGGAAATGAAACATGGGGTGGCGGGAAGCGCTGGGTAAGCAAGTTAGGAACAGTTAAACTTTCAAAATAAGAGCAAGGGGATTGCCAAATTTGTCATTTGTCAATCAAACACAGATGGTGCCATTATTTCTAATGGAGAAAGAAAACATGCCAAATACACCTGGAGGGCCAGACCAATTAAAGTCTGTATGTAGGTGAAAACAGATTAATATGCAGATTTTACATTATTATATACATCTAAAACTTGGCCGATTTATATAGCTGCAATTGGTAACTGTATTAATTGAGACCCATCTTTCTAAAGAAAATACCACCAACCATCACTTTTTCTGGCCCTTTATGCTGAACCTTAGACAGTCTGAGAGTTTAGCTGAAACAAACAAGAGAAGAAATTTCTGAAAACTTAGAAATCATTATAAATTATTTCAGTCAATGTTTAAGCTAACATTCCAAACAGCCCCAGGCTCCAGCTCGACAAATGTCAGAATTTGATACTTTTCTTAGTCCTCTATCATAATAAAGCAAACATCTTTGACTTTTTACTTTTTAAAGTATTCTTGAAAAAAAAGGTTTCCACTACTTTTATCACTATTGTACTTTTGAACAAAGTTCCATAAGTTTTCAAGTACTTATTTGACCCCATTATTTCCGATCCTACTACTAGGCACACCTGGTCAGACATGTTAACATGATTAAAAATAAAGTTATAGTCCTACTTAACATTGTAAATACATAGTTCTGTCTAAAGTCTGATTGGCTTCACTGTTAACCATGCAAAAGCCGACCAAAAGATCTTGGTGGGCACTTTGGTCTTTTTCTTAGGCTTCTGGCCCTGTTTGGCCTGCTTTGTTCCTTCAAGCTTGATCATCAAACACATACCTGGCTGCTCTTTGTGTTTCTACTCCCTTAAGCATGAAACCTCTTCCCCCAAACAATTACTATTGGTTTAAGAAGTTTCAAAGTCCAAAAAGCATTGATACACAAACCTCTTGCACTGCGCACAGATGGCCTTCCTCTGGCTACTACGAGAGTCTCTGAAGTCCAGTATTCGGCCTTGTCCAGTTCACAGATGCTGTTTAGAGCTCCAAGAAATACAAATGCTTTACAAACTACTTTTTTAGCATTAAAATCATAGGTCGACTTTTTCACACTGTAGTCACGCTACACTTTGTCTCCGAAATGTAATCGCATCCAATTGGTCCAATGCGGAATTTCGTTTAAATAGAGAAAAGGGCTTGTTTGTTTCCGATTTCCATTGACCTCAAAGACGCTTCAGTCCGTTGAAAATACTTTTTCTCTCCCGTCTTTTTGAAGCCGACGCAAAGCTTGTCCCCATCCACCACCACCACCTTCACCACCACCATGCCTGGACGTTTCTTGATTTCCTCTGGCGCTGCATCTCTGAGCCAGACAGACAAAGGAGGGGAAGTCCTGCCAAGTCTCTCGACTGCAGGCATGGCTTTTTCCTTTCCTCTCTGCTCCCTCGCTCTTTCTTCGGCTCTCTCTCGATTGTGGCAGTGTTCCCGAGGAGCCTTGGCGATGCTCCAGCATGTCTGCCACTCCGTCTGAACCTTCCCATCCTACCCTCCATCCCGATCGTCCTTTTGCTGTGGACCCCGCCCCGCTAACCCCTCCACTCCCACATCCTCCTTCCCCAGTCCAACCCCCTCCAGCCTAACCAAAACATTAAACACACTCCAAAAAAAAAAAAAAATCTACATTCAACTCATTTATAATCAGTCAAATATTTGATTCCGCCTCTTTTTCTTTCTCTTCAACCCTTAAACCAAAACTCACTCAATATTCCGAAAAACTCTTTTCGCCCAACAACCTTTACACTCACCACTAAAAGGAAGTGACCGCGTGTGTCTCTGACTGTGTGTGTGAGTATATGTGTGTCTCAGGTCTTTTGTTTAGTGCCAGTGCAGATCTATTCATCATGTGCCAAGACTCTGTGCCCTCACTTGTAGTGAAGAGGGGGCAGGTTGGTGCCAAGTGCCCTGACTGCCAGCTTAGTGCTGCTGTCGGTCTGTTTATGCTCACAGAAAGCTCTCTATCTCACAAGCACACACACACACACACACACACACACACACACAAATATATAAGCACAGTTTTCTTTGAGCCATTTACAAGCAGGAGTGGCAAATATATTTGTAAAGAGGGAACTAAATAAACAGATGTATGGCCTATTAAGAGCAAGTGCTGATATGTATAAAATGAAGCTGATATTATCTGATGCTTAATCGGAATATCTCTCCCTTAATATCATCAAAGTATAGTTGAGCAACATTATAGTCTTATGGTTTATTGCATGAAATATTAAAACGTTTTTAAATTCTACAACATTATTCGGAGGAAATTTGACATAAAATGCGCCTTTTTTATATACATGAACATGTAACATTCTGTTACATGATATTTAATTTTGCTGTAATTCTATAAAATTATACCTGAATTTTACATACATTACATACATTATTCAAATAGTTTTCTTAGATAAACCTTGCTAGTAGCAGGTTGGACCCCCTTTTTCCTTCAGAACTGCCTTAATTCGCCATGTCAAAGATTCAGCAACGTGCTGGAAAAATTCCTCAGAGATTTTGGTCCATATTGACATGACAGCATCACACTGTTGCTGCAGATTTGTCAACTGGGCATCCATGATATAAACAACCTTTTCTACCACATCGCAAAGGTGTTCTATTGAATTGGCATAGCATGTTATCTTTCTGGAAACAAGCATCAGAAGATGGTACATTGTGGTCATAAAGGTGTGGACACGGTCAGCTACAATACTCAGCTAATTGGTACTAAGGGACCAAAAGTGTGCACAACGCTGTCATACAGTACCACCATCAACAGCCTGAACCAAGGCTTTCACACAGTTTACGACAATTTCTGACCCTACCATCTGAATTTTGCAGCAGAAATGGAGACTCATCAGACAAGCCAACGTTTTCACAATCTATTGTCCAACTTTGGTGAGCTTGTACTAACTGCAGCCTTAGCATCCTGTTGCTGTAGTGCTTGTGTTTCAAGGTTCAACATCTTGTGTTTAAATAGATCAGGGGTGTCCAACTCCAGGCCCCAAGGACTGGTGTCCTGCAGGTTTTAGATGTGTCCTTGATCCAACACAGGTGATCTAAAACCTGCAGGACACTGGCCTTTGATGCCTGGAGTTGGACACTCCTGACAGAAATATTCTTCTGCATATCTTTGATGTTACTAGTAGTTATTTCATTTACTGTTGGCTTACTATCAGCTTGACCCAGTTTGGCCATTTTCGTACCGTTCTCTGTAAACTCTGGAGGTGGTTATGTAGGAAAATCCCAGCAGATCAGCAATTTCTGAAATACTCTGGTTGTGGGTGCCTGATCAGGCACCCCTGATCCTATCAGGCACCCACAACCATGGCACATTCACATTCACCAACAATATGTAACTGTCAAAGGGATTCCCAACATTTCTAACTTAATCATTTTTAAACGTGCAAATATCAGAAAATATTTTGAGAATTAAATTGATTATACTGATGCTAACAAGTTATACAAGTTAAGTCATACCCCAGCTCTTACAAAATGACAGCTGAAACAGGCAAATGCGCCCACAACACTGAATTTGGGCAAATGGTTGGAAAAATTGATGGATCGGTGAGTTTTATAACACAATGGATTTATGTTTTCAAACTTAAACCAAATATATTGCATAATGTTTAACTGCTGTAAAAATCTACTGCTGTCACTATCAGAATGCAATTTTGCTGCAAACTAAATGCAATGTTTGGTTAGTCACTTATAAAGCATCATATTTTATTTGTACTGTACATAAATATGAGGAACTGTTAACAGATTAAGCAGTGGTTTATAATCTTTGGACCATGTCAGATTAAAAATCACTTTGTACTTTTGATCCCTTTTAATCTTTCACATATCTGTGGGGCATTTCCACTCTAACTTTCGGAATTCAGAATTCAGAGAAAACAAATATCAAATTCTTTGCAAAAAATAAACAATCGGAGGGTAAATTTAAAATATGTAAAATGATGACACTTTTTCCCTTTTATTCACTTTCCATTGGTCTGATCTATCTTTTGATTTATCTACTGATGCTTAACCAATCATTAAACAGGCAAAGGAACAGCAAGCTGTACCTGTTAATTATTGCTTACTTTACAAACAATAACTTCACAATGTAATAATAAACCAAGGTTTTTTTTCCTGGCTCAAAATGGGCCTATGAAGCATGACTCTGCACATAAGCATGGTTTACCCACATACAGTAAAAGTGTTATCAGCAATATAAAGATATCTTTTGTGATTTCTGCCCATTGGATAATCAAAAGTGCATGTTATGTTTGAGTAAATGGAACACCAATATAAAAGAAAATAAGTTTAAAATATTATAATCATGGGGATTTACATGAAAAAAATCGATTTTTCCATCACAAGGGAAAATTCTCACACATATTTTTCCTTTTTTAAATTTTACTTCTAATACTTCAGCATTTAAGTTGCCTTATTAGGTGCTGAAATTTAACCTGTGACTTAATATTTTTACATTCATACACTGGTATTAAATAAGTGAATACTTATTTACAGACCTCTACATTTGCGAATATTCGTTTTTTCCTCTACCACTGTTGAGAGACTGGGATGCGCATGCGCAGTAACAGCATACTTTAACTGGGTAGTAGCAGGTGTAGCATCGGATAAATTTGCGATTGTTTAACTTAATTACATTTTTCTAACTGAAGCTGCTTTCTTCGTGAATGGATGGAAACACCTGGGAAGTTACCCACAGACCATTGTAACATACAACAAACCAGCAAACAGTTCGTTTCATTTCGCTACATAACGCGGATATGTAGTAAAGTTATATCACAGGGCTAACTTAAGCTAGCCTGCTGAAGCTAACCGGGTCCACTCTTACCGGAGACTTTCAAACTCTCAGTCCGGCCGGGCAGCGCTGTCTCTGGGGTCGGCATCTGTGCTTTGAAGGCCATATCTCCCATCCTAATGTTGACAAAGTGACGCCAAACGAAAAGGATCCTGGATGTAGAGACCATTGACCCTCAGCACCTCCCACACCCTGCTGCTGCACTAGCTAGCCTTACCTAACAAAAACACGGGTTTGCGTAACTGTAAGTGTCGCCTGTTACACAACGATGACTGTAAAACAAAGCACATTTTAAAAATGTTTTATTGCACACTTACAACATAACATAATGCGTTTCCTCATTGAAGATAAAGTACACATTTTGCCACACATGATGCAGAAAGTGAAAGTTAACTAGAAAAATTCTTCATTGTTTTTATTTGTATTTTCCTGTAAATAACTGGGACCACAATAAAGACGAATTCACCTCCTGGGTTTGTTTTTTATTTCTTCTTTTTTTTGTAAACATTGATGAGCTTTATCTTCGCCAGTGGCTAAGTTAACATGAAAATTGCTATTATTTTGAATGGAGTTCAGTCGTAGTCTCTCATATGTAAGCTAATTTGTAGTTTTATATGACTGGTGCTCCGTGGCTGTTAAATACTAATATGAGAGATTTATGTATAAAGCTGGGGAATTCTTGTGTCACAGGAGCCAATCCACAAAAGTGTAACAAAACAACTTTAATAAAGAAGAACCGCTGAAAAAATAAACAACATGACAAAAATAGCTCAGCAAGTTTAAAGAAAATGGTACAATAAGAGATTATTTAATAAAAGTTCAAATATAGTACAATAAGTGGCTTAAGTAAAAACAAATAAATTGAGACAGCCTCCACACTGAGCTGTTAGCTGTTATTTACTGATTCCACTCAGTCAGTTAAACTGGCCATGTGTCATTTTACCTAAACCTCTGTGTCAATTTGAACTCAGAAAGTTTTTTACTCATCAACACCAAACTGTAGAAAGAAACATTTGTCTTTCACACCCTTAAAAGCAATATTACTTAGTCTGTTTGAATTTTGAGTTCCCCGTGGGTTTCAAAGATCTTTCTTTTTCTCCTTCTTTCAGCTGTTTCCTTTAGTCACCACAGCTGATCATCTCAGTCCATCTCACCCTGTTCCTACCATCCTCCTCTGTCACACCAATTCTCTGCATGTCCTCCTTCACTACATCTGTCAATCTCCCCTGTGGTTTTCCTCCTTCCTGGAAGCTTCATAATCAACTTCCTTTGGCAAATATATCCACTATGCCTTGTCTCCAAACCGTCTCAGCCTTGCATCTCTAACGTTGTGTCTAAACTGCTGTTCCTCTGGTGGACTTATTTCTTTGTTGTTGTTTTGGCCTTGGAGACCCTGATGTCTGTTTGGTTCTCTATATTTTTTCTAGCTAACTTTAATACTGTACATTAATTTAAAAATGCTTTGTTGCTCATTCAGCAACCTGATTCTAAGATTTGTGGTTTGTCCTCCCTAGACTTTTAGGTGAGGGGTAGTAGCACCCTATGCCAGGTGACCCTCTTGTGGGACAGCTGGGATAGACCTCAGGTCCCCTTCATCTCCATGGTTTAGAAAACTAAGAGACAAATGATCAAATATCACTTATTTAACACATCTACATAAATACCATGACCCTGAAATGTACCTGAAGCTGTTTATAATGTAGATTTATGTCTACAGTAGACTAGAAGACTTTAAAAGGACTTTTACAACACTAATGTCTGACACTGTCTCATATCTAAAGGCAATCTGTCATAAGTCAGGGTTTTTAGTTATATAGACTGTATAGGCTTCTTTAAACCTGTCAAAGCTTTTTGCAGACAGACTATGTCAACACTAACGGCCCTTTAAACAACAGCATCTCATTTGTACATTTGTCAAATAAGAACTCAAATTATGCATTTTAGTACTTTTCTCACTGTTCTGTGAGCATAAGTGTTCACACTATTACAAAAGCATATACAACTAGACAAACACTCAGGAGGGTCAGAAAGTAGTCAGTAGAACACTTTTGTTCTGTGTTATAATCACAAAGCACCTGAGGCAGTAAAGTTTTTCTCAGCTACTCAGGGACAGTTTTTTCATGCTAGTTAAATTACAGCATACATTAATATGTATATATAACGTACACTAAGACAGCACAAACTTTGTGCCAATGCTTTGGGGAAAAGGGCCTTCCTTTACAAAGCTAGATCCTGTGTGACGTGCTTCACCCTGCACCGTTGAAGAACTCCATGAAAACCATCTTTATTGCCCAGTGCTGCACCTCCTGAGCATGAATGGCAGCACATTTCTGCAGAAGGCAGAGGCTGATTAACAGACCTGGTTTGGGGACTACATCATCATAGAGCCACATTTAAAATGTAGCTTTGGGTGTCCACATCCTTTAGGCCACGAAAGCTAATTGTATTGTTAGTTAAAACTATCTGGATTAAATTAACGATAGTTTATGTTGAGGTGGAAGGGGACTCATTTCACTCTGTGTGTTTGGTGACGCAGTGGTCCTCGGAGGAGGACGGCGCACCCATGAGTGGTGTACTTATTATATATTGAACATTTCAAAGACTGTGGATCTTACACTGTCACTGCTAATATGATATTATTTCCCATCATGTCGTCGCCATTATAAGAAGAAAAACTGCTGATCAGTAAGGCAGAGGCAGCTTTTGTCACCGCTGGCCTAAAAAGAGAAGACGGTGCAGAAAGTGGACACTGCACAGAAAAAAAGGAGAGGGGGCACTTATTGGTTACTGGCAGTGGTCACAGGATTGAACTTCACTGGTTTTTATTAAAAGTTTGCCCTAAAAGAGCTCCAGCTGAGTTTTGTAACCATTTTACACTAAATAAATAATGTGACAGGGGCGCCAAAACATTAGAAAAATACAGCCATTAAAACGAACATGCACACAATATGAAAATGGATACGTTTTATTCCATACCTCGAAAAATGAAAGCAGAATATGAAAGATAAACAATGCAAATTGTAATTACAGGGAGTTAAACAAACACCAAGTCGTCTTTACACGGGTATAATGGTTTGAATTATGAAAGTAAACTATAAATATTTGACATTTTAATAAAAATCCAAACAGCAGAACAGTTTAATTTAATGTAAGCTATGAACACTTCAGCCCTGACGAGAAATGAAAAGTAAATATTAAATGATCACAAACATTACACAATGAATTAAAACAAAAAAATGTTCAAGAAAACTATTCAGCTGTATTATTCAGACGGTTCAAATAAGGTTGGAGGGATTTCTTGAAGAAAATCCGGCTCCATGAGATGGAAGATGATGATTATTTCATAGTCGGCAGCTATAATGGTGCAGTCAAATGAGCACCGAACAGCCTCCATCAGTCAACTGGTTCCCAGTACACTCGGTGGTGGTGGTGGGGGGATGGATGGAAAGAGGACAGATGATGAGCCATATGGAAGAACCCAGGAGGAACGCTGCTAATGCTGGAAAAAATGTTAATTTCGGTGTCTCATTGTTCGTGGATGAAGGTGGGAATCATCAATAATTCAGATGGCAGGTGCACAGTTTTAGTTTTCACTGGAGAAGAAGACTTTTCTAAATGTACACTTCTCTGTTAACTCTTTCCACCCCTTGGTTTCTTTATATTAGAACCAAGCAATGCAGCATTTCTCCAAACATTTCTGAACATCTACTGATTGAAGCACATTAAATGAAAACGTCACCTGGTGCAACTATGAGTGAAAATAATGTGCTTTATTTCAGCTAAAGTTAGTGAATATATTGAGTGGTTTAGGTGGGGGCAAAGAAGGCAGGGGCCCATTGGTACTCTAACTTTGCCCTGTCTGACTTTTTGAGGCAGGGATCGTGGCTGAATTTGTTTTGGGGGTTTTTAACATTTCTAAAGGGGAAAAAAGTTGTGCCAGTCTTCATGATGGCAGCACTGACAAAACTCAACCACAGAGACAAAAATCAATACTTTATCTGTTTAATGCAAACCCAATTAAACTGCTTTCTCATCCATAAAGAGCCTGTCATCTAATTTAACTCGCATCCAAAAATGCTTAAAAGAGGTTTTGGTGGTTTTTTATTCCTGTTGTTCCAATCACTTTAGGCTGGAGCCACAGAATGGAGAGTCTCAGATGCTCAGTATCTTTTATTTATACTCAGAAAAGGGAAGAATAATTTGTGAATAATGGTGTTTATGTAGCCTCTAAAGAAAATTTGAGCACCAAAAATGAGAAAATTGTATCCAGCAGCTCTACAATCACCTTATTTATGTGCATCTCAGCTGGAAGGTCATTCAAAATTCTACCAAAAATATCGTCATCAAACAGGTATATAATTATAAATGTCAACCTATTTCTTGAATGCTTTGGTAAATATGATGTTAATTACATACACAACCATGATGTCAACATATCTACTCTAATATGAATGTAGAAAATGAAAAAGAAAAGCTCATTTAACTCGTTTAACAAATAAAACAAAATAAACCAAATTATTATGGCTTTATTTCTAATTATTCTACATGATAATTACAAAGCACTTGGGGCTGTTTTGTTTATAGTTCAGTCGTGGTATACACTAATTTTTTTATTTATTTTTTACAAGACTGCACATTGAAATTTATGGCATGGCTTTGGGGAGAGCACTTTACACATTCAGCATGACACCTTTTCATTTTTCTAAGCTATATCCGGTTTGGTTGCTTCATCCTGCACCTTTGCTGAACTCCATGAAACCCGTCGTTATTGCTTATTTCAAGTACAATAAGCAAATCTCTGTAGACGAGTTTATAAATTCTCACAGCAAGCCTGAAACCACGAGAGCAGAGGCTGATGAATGCGCCTGGTTTGGGGATTACATCATCATTTAAAATGTAGCTTTGGGTGTCCGTATACTAGCACAGAGGCTAGCTGCATTGTTCCTTGAAGCCATTTGGATTAAATTAATGACAGTTTATGGTCAGATGGAGTGGGGCTTGTTTCACTCGGTGTGTTTGGTGAGGCAGATGCTTTCACTCCCCCCCTCCCTCCTTTCTTAGAGGAGGACGGGGCGGATGAAAAGCGGAGGGAGGACGGAGCTGGAAGCTGAAACTGAGGATGTAAAAACCCGGCTTCATCTGACTCCCTCTCTTTCAGAGGACCACCCCCTCCCCTATCCTCTCTCCTCTCTCCATCTGACTGCGCCCAACTTCTCTCCCTCCATCCTGCCGTACAGCTACACGGACTGCACCCAGCACGCACAAAACCTGATTTTGAAGGGTTCGGGATATTTGCTTGACTCTTGTACTCTTTATGGGTCTGGACTATTTGTACTTTAAAGAGTGTTCTCTGGAAAGAGAAAGAGAGAGAGAGAGAGAAATACCGCCTATTCAGCTCGTGTGCAGAAGAAGGACGATCCGACCTCCGCATCCCCCGCAACATCCCTCCGCTTCCTCCGCATCCTCAGCATCCCATCCCTGAGAGGACCTCCAGAGAAGAGGACCGCGGACCAAGTCGCAAATAAAGCCGGTTTACATCGTTCTGTCACCGGCCCCACAGAGCCTCAAGAGTCGGTGTGTTTAATGGAGGTCTGGGCTGCCTTTTTATTTATTTATTTTTAAACATCAAACAATAAGAACGTGCTCGGTAATGGCAAAAGAAATAGATACCTGCGCCATTTATCCTGCACCCTGCCGCTGAAAGGTATTGTTGTTGTTCGGTGTTACACACATTTATAGCACATTTGATCGTTGTAAAGCTAAGGTATTATAGGCGTTGTGTGTGTGTGTGTGTGTGTGTGTGTGTGTGTGTGTGTGTTTAAAAACCCTTTCATCTGCGCTTTGCTCCTGCGAAAGCCGCAGTGTGCTGTCGTGCTCTGCGGAACTTCTCTTTTTTTCTGTTTCTGTTGCGAAAAAAAGAGCGAAATTCTGCATTCACGCCCAAATCCATCCACAAATACTGCACCAGATGTAATATTTAACTCTGGCAGGCCGTGGTGTTTTCTGGTAAATTTGATGCTGTAATTGGAAAAACGCAAAAACGAAAATCTTTATTGTGTTTTACTGTCTGTTAGACCAGTTTTTGCAGGCTGTAATTTGACTTATTCGGTGCCTGCAGTCGTGTATTGCTTAAAAATGTTCAATATAAGCTCTAACACACACACACACACGCACACACGCCCGACCCCCACAAAGGCAACCATCCACCCCCTCCCTCCCCTCTGCAGTTTTAGCCTACATGAGCTATCTGGGTCATTAGCATTTCAGCGGTTAATGAGGCTGCAGATGGGTCCTCCTCTCTGCCGGAGAGCCGCTGAGCAGCACAGATGATGCTGATGCTGCTGCTTTTCATCTGCACAAATCAAAAGAAGAGGCTACATGTCCTGATGCCCCCCTGCCCCCCTCCTCTTTTTTTCTGTTTAGCTGACAGGATGGTGTACTCATGTGGGATGAGAAGTAAAATTGCAGCAGCAGCTTCCTCCCCTGCAGCTGTGTCACTAATGCAGTGCTGTATAAGAACGTACATTATGGCTGCTGCTGCTGCCGGATAATGGAGGATGATGCTTTAATGGTCCGCAGTGCTGCCGTGTTTGTGAATGATTTAAAACTGCACATCTCTGCAATACTTTTTACACATATACTGTATTATTTTAGATTTTTTTTTTTTTTTTTTTTTTTTTTTTTTTTCCCCTAAAGTCTTCCAGTAAGCCATTATTGGTTTCCACTCATCCGGGGGTATGAAAATCAATTTGCAGAGATTTTTACACTTACTCCATGCAGTCAATCAATTTCAGTGAGCACCATGTCTGCGTTTAATGCAGCTTAAGATGCATTACTGTTGCATACAGCGCAACTAAAAAGCAAAAAAAGGGTGAAGAAAAAAAAACTGAGGGGGGTCACATGATGTTAAAAAAATCATTTTACATTGAACAAAATGTTAATCTTTTTTTTTCAGGCCTCCAGAAATCCTTCAGATGACACTTTTTGTGGAACTTCTGCCAAATTAAGCCAATGAAATGACAATACCAGTAGAGATTACATTACTTCAAGCGTGCTAGAAGCCAAAAGAGGAGATTGAAGCGATAAATATTCAACTGATTTAGATGGATTTTGACATGACTTTTAGTCACAGGGCTAAAATCTGCAAACTGTCCATATACACAGCGGATAAACTGACTGTCACTGAACCATTTCTAACACTGCATCCATTTACATCTCAGGGAAAAGAAAGATATGCACACACAGTCACATTTATGCCTATGCTTGGACCACTACAGGGTCCTCCTGAGCTGCTTCTCTGTGTGTGGACTGCAGGAGGAGACAAAGCACTGCAGAGGAGCAGAGCTGAGTGAAAAAACCTTGCCGTTATTGTAACGAACCACTCTTTTGCTTTAACAATAATGTATTATAACGCTGTCAATAGATTGCATTCACAATATCCAGTACAATCAGCACCAATATCATCATAAATGTTGCTGTCAGTGTAATTTGATCAGCTGTATTCAATTTGTAAGGCAGTTTTAGCAGCATGCGGAGGCATTATAAATAATCAGTGCAGTCATAGTCAATATAACCCAACGGTGACAATAAAGCGTTCACTATATTGGTGTTTAATAAATTTATAGCCCACTGAGTGTCATGGGAGATTTACAAGCTCAATATATTGAAATTTGTTTATCTGTTTATAGAAATACATTAAAGAGGAACCCCCTCTGCGCTTGATAACTTGGCAGCAATTTTATTTTCTGGAGTGCTGCTGTTGCAGAAAAACTACTGAGACAGATAAGGAGGGGAATAAAGAGGATGTGATTCAGTCAAGCTGGACAGAGAAAGCTCTAGTAGGGTAAAGTAGGACAGAGCAGTGCTGGGGGAAAAAAAAAAAAAGAAAAACAGTGGTAAAAATGGACTCACTGGACGTTAAAGCGAGGTGCACAAGACCACAGCTGCATTGAAAAAAAAGAAGCAATAAATGCATGAAAACTGTACAGAATCACGATGTTGTGAGTCAGATGAGAACAAAGGGGAATAAGAGAAATATGGGTTGTCACTCCTCGTGTTCACAGCGGACCTTGATTTAAATGTCCATACAATTAAGGCACGCGGTGAATGCCAAGAGAGCGACCAAATATCAGCCATCACAAACACTTATTTGAGTGTTCACGTCATGCAAAGACGTTAAGATGCATTTCCAGTTTCTCTAACATGGCTGTCTTGACGGTAGACTGGGTAAGATGTTGCAGTACCACCACAGACCACTAGTGCACATATATGATGCTTTTTTTTATATAAGACTTTCTTAAAACGTGTTCTTTTATTATTTTTAATTAAAAATTATTAGATATAAGATTGTTCTCATATTTTTCTTTCATGCCGTTACAACCCTACCCTTAATTAAGACTTAACTATGACAGCGCCTTCTAGTGTCCTAATTACATGAGCTTATATTTAGTGAGTGTAGTATTATAGCGCCAGTATTAGGAGGAGGTCGGGGTGGATGGATAGGTCTAGGATTCTGCTGTGTGATTATCTTATTTAAACCAAAAATGTAGAATTTATTTTAACCCTTATGTTCTTCTAAACCCGAATCAAAAGATTTGAAATAATAGAGTGTTTTTTGCCTTTAATCTCAGTTGAAAATCACTGAAACTGGAGTAGAAATTTGGTTAGAGAGTAATATGAATTCAATTTCCTGTCAAATTAAAGGATTAAATACAGTTTAGCATAAAGTGCTATCATTTCCAGGCTCTTGAAAGTGTCTAATGCCACATATTGCAAATGTTTTCAAAAGTCATGCTTGTAGCTAGCTGAGTTGTGCCAATTGGGGTTAAATATCAGCATGCTCACATGTGCCAAATTTGGAGAAGTATATGTGCAGATTTGGCCCAGTTTAGACTGAGAAATGACATTTATTTCTACTGGCTGGCAGAATTAGGAACATTTCAACCATGGGGTGCTGCAGGAAGGGACTAATATTTTGTAACTGAATGCCAACCACCAGTGAGCATTCAAAGAATCAGTATATACAGAGATTACTCCAGAGATTGTGCCCAATTAAATGCTCACTAATAATGAACTTCAAGATAAAACTAGTCAGTAGTTTTATTTACAAAGGCCTAAATCCAACCAGATCATTTCTATCCTCACCTTCGGGTAAAAGAAAAATCCTCAAAAACTAATTAAATGAACGAGATAACGCTGAAAGACACGAGATAAACACTTAAAAATGTCTCGTTAACATCAGCAGAACACATCAGTTCATTCTGCTTTCATTACCATCGCTGCTCTGTTGCGTCTCGCTTACATCAGCCTCCTAAATCCTAAGAAATCCACTATAATTTGTAGTCTTTGAGACTTTGAAAGCTGTCTGACATGCAGGTCTAGTTAATGTCCTCACTGAAAGATCTGATTAATTATGTTCTAAAATGAGATTAGATTTAAATGAGATTGGAAGCACTGATTTGAAAAAAATGGAAAAGGGTGTGAGCAGCCGGGTTAATACCCACCACTAATTAATGCCCTGTGTTTACGGATTAAAATTCAAAATGGAATTAAAAGTATGGACAAAGCGGGTCTGCTGAAGGCTTTAATAATGTATGCTTCACTCACATGCATGTCTATAACGTGTAACATGTAATATTAATAGGAACCAAGTGCAGCTACGCTGTTCCTGTGCTTCCTGTTAATTTCCTGTCAGCCTGTATGAATCCACCCTGGCATGCTTTGCTTCAGTGCTGCAGGATTGTGATTAAAGTAACTGTGTTTCACATGGGTCTCATTTGTTATGGTTCTGACATGCAGACAAGGCCAACAAATACTATACAAGAGGATAAAGCCTTCTGATATTGGATGGAAAACAGCAGCAGAGCAACTGCAAGTAATGCAAATAGGAAGAGATTTTAGGCTTAAAATCTTTCATAGAAAAAGGATATTTTTGGACTTCAGAGCAAAAGACTCCCAGCGCCTCCAGGCTTTGTTCCCAGTATAATTAATGCTTGCTTGTATAATTATTGCTGTCCAATAAGCACTTTTTGCTCTGTGTGAAATAAGAGAATACATTATACGGGTGTAGGTGAAGATTTTCTGATCCACAGTAGAGACAAGGATAGCAGCAGGACAGGAAGTCTCCCGAGTTATCACTTACTAATGCATTTTCCCCAAACACAGACTGTATCGATCAAGGATGTATAGTTCCTCTGCTGGGAATGGAGGTCGTACACTGGATATTTACTGTATGCTGTTCTGAACATGCACAGACAGTGAATTTAATCACTCTGTTGCATCTAAATGTGTTTTCTTCGGACTGTGAATTTTGAAAATAAAGTATTCTTTAGCTGATTTCAGCTTGTTAAATTATATAAAGAACCATGTTTTTTGTTTTTTTACTGTACCATAATTTGCTTAACTCTGGGCTTTTATTAGATGAGCTTAAATATCTGTAAAAAACAAACAAACAAACAAATAAAACCTTCTCCTTCTTCAGAAACTGCCATGTATGTGGGAAAATATGGACGCATGGATTGTGAGTGTTATATGGGCACAGATTAGATCTTGGGTTTGACAGCTGAAAGATGAAACAGATGATTAATGTACACGCACTGCAGAAAAAGACACCATGATTGCATTACAGTTTATCCTCTGGCTGAATTCTTTTTATCCCAGTATTTTTTTTTCTTATTTGATTAAATAAAAGTAACCAAATCAATGTGCTGCAGTTTCCCTCCACACTTATTTACAGCTTTTGCACTTTTCTGCTATAGACATGTTTTATTTGTTGGCTGCGGTATAATTTTTCAAGATTTATATACTCGGATCAACTGTTCAAGCACTGTGGTTAAATAATTTCAAAGCAGTCAGTGTTACGTGTCTGTGTGTGCTGTTTGTCTATTGTATGTTCTCAGGGACATAATGATACCCCAGAGTGTCTTATAAAGATGCTAAACAATAAAATAAAATTTTAAAAATGACCTTGTTTTTGTCTTTCTTCTTTTTGTTTCATTTCTTATATATTTAATGAGAACCTACCTTAACTTCTGTCACACAGTTTTAGTTGTGGATCTCCATATTAAATGGCAAAATCTTCATATAATGATGTAGGGGTTTCCTGTGAGCCAAAAGCTCAGGCTTCAGACTCCTCTAAATGCTCTATTGATTATATTTGACAACAGTGAGATGCCTTAATATGGTCATATTAGCTAGTTATATAGCATGGAAGCCCCACCCACCTGCAGGCAAAATCTTGTGTTTGTGAAGGGCAGTGATTTCAAAGAAAGCTGGATTAAAAAAGAAGGTGGTCTTAAAGGGAGAGGAGCTAAAATGAACTGAGGGCTCACACAAGCCAGAACAGGTCTTCTTCTTCTCCTCCAATCCATGTCCAAGTGTCCTTGGGCGAGATACTGAAGTCCAAATGGGTCCCAGTGCATCCAGCATAGAGTGCACATGCAATAATAGAAAGCTCTTAATGGTGTAGAATAAAGCACTGTATGAATGAATGGGTGAATGCAGCTTAGCAATAAGCGCTTTGAATGCTCAGAGTAGAAAATTTTTATAAGTACCAATCCAAATACCAAGACCCAGTAAAGGATGAATAAGGATGAGTTTGAACCAAAGCTACTGCAAAATAAAAAATATGGAGCTCAGTAGGTTGATTTGAACTACATTAAAAAGAAAACACGCACACACACACACACAAACACACACACACAAAACCACATCAGCCGTTTGATGATTTCAACATATGCACTGTAAACCTTTGTGAAAGAATCTTAGAAATAGACTGTTTTTTCCATTTTTTAGGTGATATTTATTGTATCATGCATATAAACTAAAGGCTCATGTCGAGGTCTAACAACTGATTTATGCAATGTTTACAGAGAACAGCAGAAACAAACTGGCGTTTTTGTTTTCATAATCACCGCCCAGAGGAACTCATCAGACGCGTAACCTCAGAAAGATGAACAAATTTTCCTGCTTTTACAGCTCTGAGCTGCTTTTCAGTCTTCTCACAATAAAAACGAATAAAAGAGGCTGAGGAACGCAGGACTCATTGTTAAAAGCCTTTCTCGAGTATGATCCTAATAAGCCGAACCAGAATGAACCTGTTTCCTGAAGAGCCGAAGATCTCTCTAAAGATCCTTTAAAAGAGGAAGACAAGCAGCTGGTTTAAGTCAAGACTCCCCGTAATGAAATGTCACTGTCTGCAGGTGATAATGGTTGAATGTATAAGGTGTATAAGGTGTTGAATGTATAAGGGCTTGATAATCATGGTATTAAAAAGAAAACATCTGTATACTGTACATCTGTATTTGCATATTGTGCTAGGATTTATTTGTTTGTTGTTAAAGGTTTAACACCAAGCTTGGATTTCCAGACTGAACCCAGCTGGAACTCATGAAACCTAAATTTGAAGTCCCAAAAAGTTGATTCTGGTGATCCTGGACAGGGAGGAATGCTGTTTTGAGTGGGCAGTCAGGGACGCCATTTACGTGAAAAGGGAAAGACCATCTCAGAATCGAGGAGGGGGCCTAAGGATGATCTTTCCCCATCTTAAAATGCTGTGATTGCAGCCATTCCCCAACCCTCTGTGAATGGTACTCATTGATCAATTGTGATTGATCAGTGGTTGTTGATCAGTGGTAATGACAGTTTGAATATTAATGATCAAAAAACTGACCTCACAGCCCATTGTTCATCACTGGTGCTAGTTTCAGTCATTATACACATTCAATTCATCCATCCATCCATTCGCTTCCGCTTATCCTTTTCAGGGTCGCGGGGGGCGCTGGAGCCTATCCCAGCTGTCATAGGGCGAGAGGCGGGGTACACCCTGGACAGGTCGCCAGTCTGTCGCAGGGCCAACACACAGGGACAGACAACCATTCGCACATTCACACCTAGTGACAATTTGGATTATCCAATTAACCTATCCCCACAAGCTGCATGTCTTTGGACGGTGGGAGGAAGCCGGAGTACCCGGAGGGAACCCACGCAAACACGGGGAGAACATGCAAACTCCACACAGAAAGACCCCGGCCTGATGGTGGAATTGAACTCAGGACCTTCTTGCTGTGCGGCAACAATTCAATTCAATTTTATTTATATAGCGCCAAATCACAACAACAATCGCCTCAAGGCGCTTTTTATTGCACAGTACATCGTACAATAATAGAAACAGAGAAAACCCAACAATCATATGACCCCCTGTGAGCAGGCACTTTGGCGACAGTGGGAAGGAAAAACTCCCTTTTAACAGGAAGAAACCTCCGGCAGAACCAGGCTCAGGGAGGGGCGGGGCCATCTGCTGCGACTGGTTGGGGTGAGAGAAGGAAGACAGGATAAAGACATGCTGTGGAAGAGAGACAGAGGTTAATAACAGATATGATTCAATGCAGAGAGGTCTATTAACACATAGTGAGTGAGAAAGGTGACTGGAAAGGAAAACTCAATGCATCATGGGAATCCCCGGCAGCCTACGTCTATTGCAGCATAACTAAGGGAGGATTCAGGGTCACCTGGTCCAGCCCTAACTATATGCTTTAGCAAAAAGGAAAGTTTTAAGCCTAATCTTAAAAGTAGAGATAGTGTCTGTCTCCCGAATCCAAACTGGAAGCTGGTTCCACAGAAGAGAGGCCTGAAAACTGAAGGCTCTCCCTCCCATTCTACTTTTAAACACTCTAGGAACAACAAGTAGGCCTGCAGTGCGAGAGCGAAGTGCTCTAATAGGGTGATATGGTACTACAAGGTCATTAAGATAAGATGGGGCCTGATTATTTAAGACCTTGTATGTGAGGAGCAGGATTTTGAATTCAATTCTAGATTTAACAGGAAACCAATGAAGGGAAGCCAAAACAGGAGAAATATGCTCTCTCTTTCTAGTCCCTGTCAGGACTCTTGCTGCAGCATTTTGGATTAACTGAAGGCTTTTCAGTGAGTTTTTAGGACATCCTGATAATAAAGAATTACAGTAGTCCAGCCGTAATAAATGCATGAACTAGTTTTTCAGCGTCACTCTGAGACAGGATATTTCTAATTTTAGAGATGTTGCGCAAATGGAAGAAAGCAGTCCTACATATTTGTTTAATATGTGCGTTGAAGGACATGTCCTGGTCAAAAATGACTCCAAGGTTCCTCACAGTGTTACTGGAGGCCAAGGTAATGCCATCCAGAGTAAGAATCTGGTTAGATACCATATTTCTAAGATTTTCAGGGCCGAGTACAATAACCTCAGTTTTATCTGAATTAAGAAGCAGAAAGTTAGCGGCCATCCAGGTCTTTGTCTTTAAGACATTCCTGCAGTTTAACTAATTGGTGTGTGTTATCTGGCTTCATGGATAGATAGAGCTGGGTGTCATCTGCATAGCAGTGAAAATGTATACTATGGCTTCTAATGATACTGCCTAAGGGAAGCATGTATAATGTAAACAGAATTAGTCCTAGCACTGAACCCTGTGGAGCACCATAATTGACCTTAGTGTGTGAAGAGGACTCTCCATTTACATTCACAAATTGGAGTCTATTAGATAGATATGATACAAACCACTGCAGCGCAGTACCTGTAATACCTACAGCATGTTCTAATCGCTCTAATAGGATATTATGGCATAACACATGTACTGTTTATAAGGTTGGGGAAACCTGCAGTCATTGAGGCTGAAGAAGTCACTCGGATTAGTGATGAAACGTTTCTCCCACTGAAAACGCTACGTCCAGATGAACAGAATCAACTTTTTGGGATTTCTTGGTGCATGCTCTAACATAAGGAAATTCATATTTCTGCTGCAACATTTCAAAATTATGAAAAAGAGTGTTTATATAAGAAATAACTAACTTCAGAAGAAGAGTGCAGTAAAAGAAAAGGCCTAAAACCAACAGTACGTGCCACCATTTCTGTCATTTCCTCGTCTGTTTTGTAATCCCTGAACCTTTCCCACCCGGTGTCAATCATCCAGGTACTCACCTGTTTGTATGTACTCCACAGTTTCCTTTTGTTCCCTGTCTGAGTGCAGTGGTCTCTATTTAGTACTCTTTGTGTTGCCACTGTTTCTAGTTTTTGTCCTCTTACTCTCGGTTGCCTTCCTTGTGTGCAGCCTTTTTGCCTTTTTATGGACTTTCACAACCAGTAACACAAGCTGCTTCAAACAACGGAAACCTGATAGATTAGTGTTACATTAGTCCACATGTGACTACACGTGTGAAGTCCATAAATAATAATGACAGTAAAAACCAGAATCAGGCCTATCCTTTAGCTTCTACTGTCCTGGCTAAAGTGATGGAGTTCCTTTCTTCTGGAAAGAGAGGTGCTTTAAAGTGTACTGCATCCCTAAAGAAAAAGGCTCCTCATAAAGAAGGCATGTGATGACTGATGGTTTGTCTTGGAAGTACAAAATTTGGTTTTGCTATGAAGTTGGACATTTTAGTATGCACGTCTCTAAGGAGCTTAGCACGCAGCAACCTTCAGAGCTCAAAAATGAATCTAAATGGCAAAAAGCGGCCACTTAAGGTTGGCTCCAAAAACAAGGCAGTCCCCACAGACTCTTGTGTTAAAATGGTAAAAGTTACATTATCAAAAACCATGTTTAAGCTTACAAAAAAGTGAAATTCTAGTGTTTTATTATACTGTTACTTAGCGCTAATTAGCAGATATGTGTGTCTGTGCATCCATATGGTATATGAAGACAGCTTGCTAATTAAGCCTGATAATTTATTGCAATAAGTGCAGATAATAAGCTCACGGTTGTATTTTCAAAACTGTAGTCTACAAATTTTTGTGCAATTTCTAAGAATATTTTACTATTCCTGTCAATGCACCACAGTCCTACAGTCCTGTAGGCCTGCTTCACATTATGGTTATAAAAGGATGGGCATGGTCAGCAATAACATACAGCAATAAGCTGTCGCATTTAAATAATGCTTTATTGGTAACAAGCCCCAAGAAAATATTCCCCACATCCTTACACCACCACCAGCATCCTGAACCTTTAATCTGAGGTAGGTAGGATGGATCCATGCTTTCATGCTGTTCACACTAAATTCTGACCATCTGACTGTTAGGTTTGTTGTGGCATTATAGTTAGTGGATAGTGCTACACTTAGCATTCAAAAGAAATACAATTATATTTTATTTATTCTTAAACTAAACCAAACCCCTGGTTCAAAAAAACCTTTCTTACTCCTCACAACCTGTAACCGGATGCCTAAAATCTGGTGCCGTTAACCTTTAAAACACTAAAAACACACTCTTCAGCTTAATGTATTTAGTTTCTGACTGGCAAAGAGATCCAAGATCAGTCTGCCAGCATGAGTCAGCGTGCCCTGAAGGAAAATGGCAGTATCCATCAAGCCAATTACGCTAACACAGAGGAATGAAATACGCCCCTGGTTTATTATAGCTGAGCATTTAGAGGAAAACAACTGAGAAAGCACCTCCCATTCTCTGACTCACTCAAGTTATTATGTTTCCACTGGAAGGAGACGCACCAGACATAACCTGCATCTGAGCGGGGTGGTGGTACAGGGAGCCAAACTGGAATACTGAGCCTTCAATCTGCAGGACGAGTGAAATCCAGACGGGAAGTATTGCTATAGAATTAAGCGAAACACTTTTGGCAACCTGCTTGTTGTGTTTTTGGCTTCACTCAGAGAGAAAATGGCCTCCGGATCAGAGGCCAACCTCCACTGTCCCGTGTGCTGTGATATCTTTAAAGATCCAGTTCTGCTTTCCTGTAGCCACAGCTTCTGTAAAGTCTGTCTCCGGAGATGGTGGAGAAGTAAAGAAGCACTCGAGTGTCCTGTTTGTAAGCGCATATCTGGGAAGAAACACCCACCTTGCAACTTGGCACTGAAGAATCTGTGTGAGGCCTTTTTACTGGAGAGTGACCAGAAGTCTGAGGCTCTGTGCCGCCTGCACTCAGAGAAACTCAAACTTTTCTGTTTGGACCACCAGGAGCCAGTGTGCCTAATCTGCAGAGACTCCGAAAATCATGCAAATCATAAGTTCAGACCCGTTGATGAAGCTGCACGTGATTGCAGAGACAAGCTTCAAAAACACCTGAGGCCTTTACAGGAGAAGCTGAAGCTCTTGAAACAAACTAAAGGAAACTACACCCGAACAACAGAACATGTTAAAGTCCAGGCTCAAGACACAAAGAAGCAGATTAAGAAGCAGTTCAAGAGGCTTCACAAGTTTCTAGAAGAGGAAGAGAAGGCCAGGATCGCTGCTGTGAGTGCAGAGGAAAGGCAGAAACGTGAGGTGCTGATGGAGAAGATGGAGGTTCTGAGAAGAGAGATAGCAGCTCTTTCCCAAATTATCAGAGCAACAGAGGAAGAGCTGAGAGCTGAAGACACCTTCTTCCTAAACAACTACAAGGTTACAGTAGATCAGGTCCAGGAGCATCCCCTGATGGGTGATCCAGAGCTTCTTCTAGGAGTGTTGCTGGACCAGGCCAAACACCTGGGCAATCTGACCTTCAACATCTTGAACAAGATGGCTGAGGCCAGCTCGTACACTCCTGTGATTCTGGATCCAAACACTGCCCATCCGAGACTCAACCTGTCTGAAGATCTGAGTGGTGTTAAACAGGGACGGACAGTAGAGTGTCCCAACAACCCGGAGAGGTTTGACAGCTTCTGCATCACCCTCGGCTCTCAGGGATTCAACTCAGGGGTTCACAGCTGGGAAGTTGAACTTGGACACAGTTCACACTGGATCCTGGGCGTGGCACCAGAGTCAGTCCAAAGGAAAGGACATTTAGGCTCGCACTCTGGGTTATGGACAATGGAGTTTTGTAAAGGTAAATACAAAGCATCCTCACCATCAAATTCAGTCTCAGTTCTTTCAGTGTGGAATAGGATAAAGAGGATCAGAGTTTGTTTGGACTGTGACACAGGGGTGCTGAGTTTCTCTGATCCCAACAGTCTCATATACTCCAACTCATGTACCTCCACCGAGGCCCTGTTCCCAGTTATAGGCACAAGTGATAAACGCCTATTGAAGATACTACCTGAAACAATAATATTACTAAATAATACCTGTTAGAACCTTAGATTCCGACAGAGAGGGTAATGACCTATTGGTGTGTGGACTACTATTTTGAAGCCTTTAGTAATGCGGTCAGATACGGTCAAAATTTCCATATTTGGATGATGGTGGAATACCAAGTTATCAGCTAAAGCTAGTTAGCTTGGTTAAGTTTTGGACAATGACATGTTTTTTCTAGTTTTGCCACCACAGTGGCTTTTACATCTAAATAAATCAACATCAACTATGCTTCAGATCATGAGCTGTTGTTTTCTTTCTAAAATGCTATTGCTAAACTTACATCTTAATGGCTTAACATAAAGTTGAGTGTGGCTCCACTCATTACAGTCAAAAAGAAGCATGAAGCAGGATATGATGAATGCTTAGAAAACCAATGAACATTTTTATATTGCAACTTTATTAAACAAAGTATATTCCATATCGAACACTCAGTAAAAGCTTTGCCAAACATTACTGGCCTCTGAAAAACATTCACAGAGAAAAGAACTCAATTTAGTCTGCAGACATTAAACAGTCCTAACCACCGCCACAGCATCATAGTGTCAGGTTATTAAGTATTGTAATATCTGCTGCAGAGGAAAGCCTTCACAGACGGAAACCTGAGACAAAGTCCTTCTGATGATGAGAAAATACATAGAAACAACTAGATGGATGATATGGTTTCCATGGTGACTGCACCTTGGGATAAACTGACCAGTCAGAGGATAAAATAAATAACAAAATGAAACATCTTGAAAAAAACAAACAGCATCACTTCATTCCGATGCATCGTATTCCTTGGTGCTTTAGAGCTCTGATGTTGAGTTTGTTTTGATTCTGCACCGCTCTCAGTAGAGCACCAAACAAGGATTAATCCGCCGCTGAAAATATTCCCCAACAAAGTTTATTCGTTTTTAACTAAAACTACAGCGCAAGAGCTGTTTCAGGAAATCACTTTTTTTTGTGTGTTTATGCACAAGAACTAAAAGGGCTTGTGTTGGGGGCTACATACACTGAGACTATGAACAGGTTTTTGTTATTTCTTCTGAGTTTTGAGGCTTTAAAGAAGAGCACTGTCTATTTTTTTTTGTCGTTACCTCTTTTATGAAACATTTTTTGAGCTCCTTACTGATTTTCTGAGGTTGCTTCAGAAATATGTGAACCTGAATTCTAATAAATACTTATGGGTTTTTATCTTGTGCTTTTGCTCTGACAGTGGTCAAATTTTAAGACTAGTAATGTTGCGAAAATGCTTATTGACTCTTGTCAGCCTGGTATCTTACTCTAATGACCAGGAACTAGCAGAAACTGCTAAATCGGCTCAAAGTGATACATTTCTCAGTCATTTCAGTTTTCTAACAGGCTGTCAGCTGAAGCCTCATGTTTACTATGAATCAGAAAAAAAGCACTAAATATATTTCTTGAATTCTTAAAATGCCAATTGTTGAGGTTCAAAGTCATGTATATGTACTTTTATCATAATTTTACCATTTTACAGTTTAACATATAACGTGTAACATATAACATTTAACAGTTTAACTATACTTTTAAGGTGCCTTTCAAAGAAGAAAATCATGAACTGATTTAAACGGAAATAAAGGGATTGTGAATTCTCCTCTGGGCAGGAGGGAAAAAAATAAAGTTCTGGGGACAATAAAAGAGTTAGTCTCTTGTGAATTGTTTGAATTTGCGGAGAGAAAAGATGAGGAAGAATAGAAGGAAGAGCAGGTGTTTAAAAGTGTGTAACAGAGTTAAAAAAAAAGGCACAGGGCAGAGCTGCAGGTCGTTCTATCAGTGGAAGGAGAATCCAGAGGGCGGCAGGCCGCCACACCACTGCCTGATGAACTCGAGGACGTCCTGACACTCTGGACTGTGAGTGGTCTGTGGGGAGGTGGAGGAGAGACAAACACAAACAACAACCCATCAGGAAAGACAGGTGAGAAGGGAGGTAAGGATGTATGTCTATTCATCTGCTAATTCAAACTCAAATAAGCACCACTGTTTTCATTTCTCTCGATGTGATGAACTAATTCAGTATTGTAAGACTCAGGAACGTTAGGCCTCAGTTTCATGCTTTGCCAGTTGGCAACCACCAGTTGCAGGGGAAAAATGTGTATTCCCAAGTCAGTTAACAAGTAGTTGCTAGAAGTTGCTAAGTGAACTCAATCGCTAATGCCCCATTCACCTGGTCTCTAGCTGGTGACCAGTGGCCCCAGGTAACCACTGGTTGCTAGGGGAAAGTATCTATTCTGCAACAAATTGGCAAGTGGTTGTTGGCAGTCACTATCACATAAGAAGTTGCAAAGATGTATATGGTGCTGCACTGAAATTCTCTTTCAAATTGCTTTGGTTGTTAGCTGGTCGCCATGTTGACTTGTAGTTTGCATAAAAGACATTGACTTGTCTGCATGCATTCAGTATCTACCGGCCAAGTTTTAGTGAAACTGTGAAAAACGTAAATGGGAAATGAAGAACATTCGTCTTCAAAGTAAAAGTTGCACCATGAAGGTAAGGTAGAACTTTTATTTTGAAGGCATATTGCTGTTTCCATTTTATGCTGTACTTTTGCAAATTTGGAGAGTACATGACGAGCGTTTGCACATAACTCTGTGTCTCCACGCAAACTATGCTAGCAAACATCCTAATCTCAAACAGGTTTCTGGTGTAGCACCTTCTTAGTGACCGATTTTACCTAGCAACTAGCCAGCAGCCTCCAGCAACTGCCTAATGACTGGTGGTGGTGCCCAGCCAATCTTATTTTTTGCAGAACATCTTGAAGTAACACAAACATGATATTATCAACAGTAAAATACAATTTAGAGTTATAAGAAGTCATTGTTGGGCTTTAACTCATGCACCATTATGTTTTTTTTTTCTAGTCATAATGAATCATAATTACAATCCAATATTAGCATTTTCACTAAAGAGAGTTGAACCTGAAAGAAACCTTTTCTTCATGTCTTTGCTTAGAAAAAAAAGAAAAGAAAAGTTTTGAGTACTGCTCCGTAATGGGAGTTCCTTTCTCTCTCATCCAATTTTAAGTTGAGGACAGACGATCTGGGTAAGTTTTAGGAGTTTTAGGAGTTTTGAGTTCCTCAAAAATAATCAAAACTCCTCAAAACCTTGAATGACACTGCATTTAATTACAGTCCCTGTGGAGTCAAATACACTCCTGAGGTTTTTTTATTCAGAAAGAAGGAGAGATCTGTTTGTGTTGTTTTTATATGCACGGAAATTTTTCAGCTTACAAAAACACAGTTTCTCTGTTTGATCTCACCTTCGTGGCCATGAGGAATTTGTTCCAGTCTTCCTTGTTGGCCGCTTTCCCCGCAGCAGAGAACTCGATTTTATTCCTCAGCACGGGGTAGCCTGAAAGCAGGAACACCACAGAGCGAGGCTACACGCTGTGTCTGACTGCACAGTCACGCAGCAAACTGGAGAATCAACACTTACAGCAAGGCCACAGCATGTTTTGTGTATGATAGCGTTCTGTTATATAGTAGCTATCATTTCATATTAAAATTTAAGAAAGAAAATCGTTGAATGGTCCATTAGGTTTTAAATAAAGGTTCTTGAAGTGGACCTATTATACATTTCTTTCTCTGTCACATATATACTGTTTTATTTCTGGATCTTAATATTACACAAGGCCACAGTTTCATGTCAGTGCTGTTCACAGTGAGAGATGATATGCTGATCAAACCTTCTGTTTGTGACAGGTAGCCAATCAAAAGAACGTTGGCTTTAAGGTTGCGGAACTAAAAAAAAGGTGAATTACATGGCTGCACTAAGGTTCAGTATAAGATATATAAGAGAATAACAAAAAGCTTCGCTAGTAGAGACCAAGAGTACAAACATGAAGATAGAAATTAGCAAAATAAGTCTCCCTTAAATACAGTTTACCTTCTTCAAATAACACAGAGGTGAAAATTAAACATTTATTTGAGAACAAATCCATCTTAAATCTCCAAAACACCTCAAACAACAGCCCTACACTTTCCTGAATTTAGATTTCATTACATCAACATGCACACGTTAAAGCATGTGTGAAATCTTGTGCATTGCAAAGTGGATTAAAACTCAAAATCCCAAATGACGCCATACTTTATCTTTTTAGTAAATTAGATGGTGTGTAAATGTCAGCACTGTATGCAAACATCATGGGTGTGAGAAGAAAGTTTAACAATAGGTAAACTATAAAAGCTCCAAATAACAGAGAACATGTTGCAACTTTATGGTAATTACAGTATTTCTATTAAATTATTTCATGTTTTCCACAAAATAAATGATGAAACTTTTCTTCTTGCTTTTTGCTTTTCTCTGTTGCATCACATCAGTTTGCAGTTTTTTCCCCCTCTGATCTCTTTTCAATCTTTGAATTTAACAAAACTTTGATAAGTCTTGGACATGCTTGAGTGTTTCTGTGTGTGCGTGTGTGTGTTACCGGTGAGGATGCAGGGCAGCGAGCGAAGGCCGGTGTTGGCGGCCACCAGCGAGGCTTCGTATGTGTTCCTCTCGTCACGTGGCAGTACCTGCTCGAGCCGATGGTCCATGGACACCATCAGCACCCAGTCGCGGATCTGGTCCCGCTGGGCGACCTGTAACACACACGCTGTTTTCAGACAGCTTTTCTAAACATTGCTCATTGCAGCTGAGCCGCATGTCAGGTTGAGTTCGATTTTTTACATTAAAAAAAATACAGTTTGTGTGATGTCAGCCTGCAGTGATATGAGTTTCCTACACAGAAACTCAGTGACTGTGTCATAAACAGGAATAAGTTGAGTTTGTTCAGACAAAAGAAGACTTTTGGACAAAGCAATCTTAAATGGGCTGTTATATAGTTATTATTACTCTTTTCAACTTCTCTAACCCCAACTCCTAAACCCCCCGAAATTTTAGTCATCATATTTAAGAAGATATATTCAAAGATAATAAAAATAACTAATAAAAACAAGCTTTAATGTGACCTACAAACTATAAAATGTGAAACATGATTTTTGTTAAGAGGGCCTGATTTGGCCCACAGGCCACCTGTTTGCCTGCCGATACTTTCTAATTTGCAGCTACTGCGACCCTGCAGCTTAAGACTGGGTGCTTAAATGGAGTGATCTGTCATCTGTGCTCATTTGTAAAGAATATCACAGAGGAATGTGACACTAACTGGACCAGATCTGATTTGTAGCACATCACCAATATTGTCTTCATCTATCAGTCTGACCGCAGCGCATCCAGTGGGATATGTGTTTGGTGGGCGGTGATGATGTCTTACTGTGACGCAGAGTTTGGTGGGAACTGGAACCTCAAAGGGAATGTCGGTGTCTAGGAAGTCGGTGTGGTCCAGAGTGTCCAGAGTCCCCTCGTCGATGCCCTGGACAACAAAATCAGCCAATCACAAATGAAAAGATTCAATTTTAAAGTCTTAAAAAATATAAAAAGTTTCTTTGGCAAACTTCCTGTTTTACACATTAAATGTTCAGATGGTGTAATGGTGTTATAATGGGATTTTGCTGGTATTCACAGAATACATAACAGAAAGGTCACAAATAAAGATTTCTACAATACATACATCGCACAGATCCAGGAAGTGGTTGAGAAAGATGAAGGCCATGTTTTCCCAGCCAACAGCCTGCCAGAAATAAAAACATAACACGTAGAATCAACACTAGACCGAGAGAATCTGCTCCTTCAAAAAGATTATCCTCTAATGGCCAATGGCCAATCACAAATAGAGCAGAGTTAAAGGCTTGTAAGTAGTCATGGACTACCTGAAGTATACAATGCATTTTTAAATGTACTTCAATCATTGAATATCCGGGAATATTACCGACTTTGTGGTGAAAACTCATTGAATTTTGTGGTCTAAGAGGAACATTTTAGACTATGAACCTGCACCTGGAACTAAAAAAAACATCAGCACTACCGAAGCAGAACAGCTGCACCTCGTCCTCTCTGATTGGTGGACTCACCTTGCAGGCCAGGCCCGCCTCGTAGAAAGCCTTGTCCGCAGGAACGAGCTCAGTGTGACGCAGCAGAGACACGGAGAGCTTGGTTGCTATACTGATCTGAAAATGCACAGCAGAAGAAGAGAGCACTTAAAAACCCCCCAAAGTAAAGCTTCCTAAATATCATCATCAGTTACCTAGCAGAGGTTTAGATTTGTACCATGACATGGTCTTTTTTTGTCTTGCTCCCTGATATAATTTAACTGATATTCATACTCGTGTTTCTAAGTGTTCACATTTTTCTAGAGTCTCCTCCTGTTTCGTCTATCTGTTTGTTTCTTTGTCTTCCACTGTTCTCACTTCCTGTTTTATTTTGGTAATTATCTCTTTGTGCATCCTTCCTGTGCTTTTTTTAAGACTGCCTGGCCAAGTCTCAACTATGTTCACCTGTGCACATTCAGCTCTGTGTATTTTTAGTCCTTTCTTTTTGTTTGTCCACTTGGTAACTCCCCTCATGGATTCCTGTTTAGCTTAGGTCAGACTATCATCACTGAAGTCTTCTATAATGTCCTGTGGGGTCTGGTTCCCGGTGACTTTGTCTTCTCTCCCAAAATGAAAGGCAGAGATCGAGTATACATCACAGATGGTAATGTGCAGGTGGTCAGAAAGAGGCTTACAGGAGGACATCTAAAAATAGAAGAAGCAGCACTGGAAGCATCCAAGGTGCACCAGGGGATGACCTCGGGACCAAAATGAAATGTGGTAACGTTTTTATTTTTCTGAGCAAAGACACAGACCTTTTTTCTTGCAACACATACATGCTCTAAAAACACTAAATAATTTGAAAAATTTGAAGATAAATTTTGTCTAAAACTAGTCAGAAATCAAATGACCTTTCGTGAGGGGAAACATGGCTGTAGGAGTTAGTTTAGATGATATTTTATGATGATTTGTGCGGACAAAAATAAACCAGCGAATAGCGTGGAAGGAGGTGGCAGGCAAATGTTGCCTTCCTGGTTACATTTTCTGCAGCTCACATGGTGGATCTATCCACAATACAAGGTGTTTTCGGCTGGTTATCATTCACATCCGTCACTTCTCTAACCCAACATCATCTATGCTGTTACCACAAGACTCCAGGCTTCACAGCGCTTTGTTCTATTGTTGAATTCTCACAAATTTTGAGCAACTTTTACAAAGTCATTTTCAATGATGTCCTTATTCTTAAATATTCTGTATTTAGGCAGGTGCTGTTTGTGTTTTCATACCAGCTGCTCGACTCCTTTAGCAGCAGATCTTGTGGCGTAGTAGTGAGAGATTAGCAGCATCTGTTCAAAATCTTCATGAGCTGGAGTGTTTGCCTCGGTTGATTTGGACATGTTCTCACACTGAAATCACAGCAAACAGAAATTAAAACATTAAAAATTGAGGCATTTTATGAGGACGAACTTATTTTCATGTTTTTGAAATGGATCGATAAAGGCATTTACTAATTTTCATTTACCAGTTGGAAGAAGAAATTGCGGAGGTCGGCGAACATGCGGTAGGACTCCGGTCCATCGGTGTCGGGAAGGTTAATCAGATCCAGGAACAGGCGTTTGTAGATGTTAAAGTTCTGATTGTAAAAAATGGCAAAGCTCGTAAAAAATAATAAACAAGAGATGTCTCTTTTTAATCATGTTGTTAAAGATGTAATAAATATCAAAATATCTTTTTTTTTTTTTAAATAAAATACAGCTGGCTTTTCACAGTCAGTTTGCTTTTTATTTGTGTAAATATAATTTCTTAAAGTCACTGATATTATTGTCTATTGAAATAATTTGGAACTGACTGACTCAAGAGCCATAAAAATCTGTAAACCAGGGCTCTAACTGCTTAAGGTAAGATAGAGTTTTGTTGTAAATACCTCTTTATAGCAAACAAAAATACTGGTGGCGCCCACTGCTACCCCTCAGCCTCCTAATAGATACACCTATGGTTTAATTAGAAAATCTTGGGTAATTTTCAGAAAACTTGACATCTGACCTTTACCTTTCAAACTCGTCTCAGATTTTGCACCTGTGGTATCAATTTAAAAATCCTATATCGTCTCAGTCTCAAGTTCTTGCATTCACAAACTTAGGTGTCCATGCCACCTGCCTGTCTAGCAGGGTGACGACAATACGGCTGAGGGGTAAAAACTGAAGGAGAAATTGGTTTATTATGCTTAAGGACACTGGCTGTTTGCCTTTTGTGGCGCTAATTGAGTCTCTCACTGTACATTACAACAAAGTCGACAATCTTGGCAATCAATGCAATCTTGTCGACACTGAACTGCATATGAACACGTGGGTTGTTTGAAAGTATGCAAACATCCCCATCATGCCAAAATCTTGCACAAAATACACCACACCCCAATCTACACCATTCTTGTGTTTTGTCTTGTTTTTTGTTTGTGGTCTCTCTAAGCTTACTTTATCTTTTCTTTGCCTAACTGGCCACAGCAGAGAGGCAAAGCGTAAAATGGACATGGTGGACTGGTGTGTCTATTACACGTTTTGCTGTGATACTTGGTTGGAATATTCATACAATTTCACCTTCTATGAAGACTACAAAACTAAGAGTAGATATTGTACATTAAAGAGGGAAACTTGGGTTATCAGGCAGTGTCCCTTTAGGGTACCCACTAGGTGGAAACGGAATTAGCTATAAGAAGTGTGTGTGTACCTGAGGGTTTGGTGGTACTCCGTGCTGTATGTAAAGCTGGAGAGCCTTTGGACCTTCCTTATCCTTAATGAGATGTGTTGCGTACAGAGCAATGTACTTATGGAGGATCTGAAAGGTCTGACAAAACACAACACAAAAATTATGAACCCTGACAGAAAAAATGAGGTCAATGAGGCCTGTTAATGTTTTTCATAAACAGAACCGTTGACTAGCCAAACGAGCAAACAAGACCAAAAAGCACGACAAAAAAAAAGGGGTTGCCTCAGCAGAAAATAATTGTCCATGAGCGCCCGAATATGCTTCATCTTGTGTGACAGAAATGCCCATGCAGGCCTTATTTGTCTGAATATTGCCACAGTGCGGGGATGAGTTTAGCTAGTTCATAAAAAAAACTGCACATTAAGGCCCACTGGAGGGAAACATAAATCAACATAAACTACTTAGCTGCTGCAAAGTTGCTTTTCTGTCTGATATCACCAGGGTTGAATCAGGGGGGACTTTGGATGGGACAGAACCCCCACCCAAAACAAGAACCACCCCCTCAGTGCTGAAAAGTGTTCGATTAATGTCTCAAATTAACTTGTAACACAATTTGAGAAAGCTCCAAAGTGGATCATCTCATTTCCAGACATGGACACTTTGGATTCGGCTCTAAGAAGGATTGGAAGTGCTTTCCTGGAGCCTCGCAGCACATTTTTACAGGAGGTAACAACAAATTACCCTTAGCTGCAGCTAGGACATGGTTTAGTCCCCTTTGTTTCTGTTGTGGAAAATCTTAAATAAAATTGCAACCACCAGTGAGGTTTATTAAGGAAAAAGAAAAAAAACACTGCAGTGGAGAAAACATTCAGGTCAAACACCAAAACAGTTTTCTGAGGAAGGACACCCCCCCTGAACTCTTTTATACCTTCTCATACACTCTCAAACAAAGAACATTCCACATCAGATCATATATCCCTATACCTTCAGTCCAGCTCATATTTGACCCTCTCCCACTCTAAGAAAAATTACAACCACCGGTCATCGGTCTGACTGTACATGCTGTTTTTGTCCCTGCTTTTTCAGCTGGGGCACCTGCTCATCACCTACCTGCATCATAAAGCTCCAGACCTGAACTCTACTCAGTGATTGTTTCATCCCCTAATGTAGTACTGGCATCACTTAACCTCTAGTTTATCAATTGCTCACTGCTTTGTCTAAACATCTAACAACTTGACCTCACCGGTTATCTGCTTTCGCTCTAATATTGCCTGGGATTTTAGCCCGCTGCCTATATGTGTAATACCTTATCAGAATCACTGGATTCCCTGTAGATTTCCCAACATCATCGCTCCATCCTTACTTCCCAACAAATTCTCACAAAGTTCCTGGTTGTTTGAAGAAAGGATGAATAACTCTTTCCTCTGTGCCCTGCTTTAGAGTGCACTTGTTTTAGAACTTTAAAACCCTGATTTGAGCAAAAGTTGTTTGCCTAACAACCTCAAAAACAAAAGAGGTGACAATATAATATGAACTCTTAACGACATCAAACAAGACATACCTGTTTGGATGCCGTCTCCAGGCACTTCTCCCACTGGCCTCTTTCTGCGTAGATGTCCAGGGCCGCCATGACATCCACTCCCACCAGCTGAACAAACACAGTCACCAAAAATAAAAACAAACAGCTTTTTCAGCTCTAAGAAACACAGCATGAAACTTGAAATTAGGCCATTACATTTTCTGTCTTTCTCTGCTCATATTTATCAAATGGCACTGGCAAAGTAAACAACTCGGAGACATGTAGGGCTCCACAGAGCAGTGAAATGGTGCAGGAAATACAGCAATCATTGTAAAATCATCTCAGTGAAACGCAACAATTCTTATTCGGGGAGGAACATGCTGCTGTTTACTACAGAAATGGATCAAATGAGAGATATTTATCTCTTTTTGCTTTATATAGACGTTACACCATCTTATTTTTCTGGACCAAACTGCTTGGAGTGATTTTGGAAGCTGAATTTTGTCATAATTGGGTGAATATTAGCTTGATAACATGTCAGCTTTTCTTTATTAGTTTGGTTCAGGGTGTCATAAAGTGTATACTTGTACTTACAGACTCCACTCTGCCCTGGTTTTTAAGGTGCTCCTTGTACTTCTGGTCCACGTAGTCCTCATACCTGTCAAATATCAGATTCATAAGAAACAGGGCAGAGAGGCACGCATGCTTAATAAAACTGATATGACATTGAAAAAATAACCAGCATGTCTTCGTCTTTCTGTTCGCTTCTTCTATTCTGAGTTTTAATTCAATGTCGGCCCTTGTCTTTGTTGCTGTTCTGGCCGTAATAACTATGATACACTCGAGTGTTTGTGTGTGTTTGTGTGCTTTCAAACCTCGGCTCCAGCTCCTTGGCGACTCTCTTGGCTTTGTTCCACTCCTCACCCTCAATAAAGACATCGATTGCCTCTTTGATGAGGTCCATGTTTAAGTAGAGCTCAGCAGCCTTCAACAGGCAAATACAAACATGGATGCAGGAAAGAGGCAACCGGTCAGATATTTGATGCTTGGACATATTAAGAGCATATATATTTGGAGTGTGTGTATGTGTATTTTTTTATTAACTGCATCTACGTGTGTTTTCACTCACGGCGTTGAACTTCCTCAGCTGTGCGAGTCGTGGTCCGACCACCTGGATCACCTCCACTGCTACGTCTGCTGTCAGGAACTTGATGGACAGCTCTGCCGCCTGGACATATGCACACAGCAAATGCACATGCCAAACAGTACAGGACACACAAAAAGACACACAAAAAGGAAAAATCAATTCAAACCATATATAGAAATATACCATTTAGTTTTGTCATTATTTTGTTATTCAAGTCTGCTGAAGACGTTTCTTTTCTTTTTCCTTTTTGCAATTATTTCATGAAATAGAATCGAGGTAGGCAACGCGTTTTTGGTATTAATGGGCAACAAATCCATGAAACCCTTTTGATAGATTCTGCATTTCCTTTTCAGCAACCTCTGTTTTCTGGTTTGAGAAAATGTAGCTTGTGACAAGAGAGTTTAGTCTGGATAGGAAGACAGAAAGAGTGGGTACCATATGAAGATAAAGCCAGTGCTGATTTATTTTATCTTCTGCATATGGACTCGGTATTAGTGGTATTTACTTTTCTGCACTTACTGAGCACTCAAGGCACCCGACTCACATTCACACATATACACACATACTGTGATTCATCCTGATCTTGAACACATTCACACAAGTCGTCATGCAGATAGGAGAAGCCCGGGATCGAACCACTGACTGGACATGCAGCTGAACGTCTGTTTCCGCTCCACTGCCATGAGGATAGATACAGAAAACCTTTACCACTTCATACAATAATACCTGCCACAATATTCATTATGGACTTAAGCTATTTCCTATTTAATTACTATAATTTTCTATTGTTTTGTATCTGTTCTGTGATATTGATTTTAATGAACTACATTTTTTTTAACTGCTGTGGGTGCTGTAGCACAATATTTTTCCAACTTTTTCGATAAAAAATATTTATTGTGAGTTATTTTTCCTACTTTAAGTGTATTTTATTCTAATTTTTTGCATTTTTTCTCAGTCACACACGTTTAGTATGTGTGTGTACACAGAGACATAATGCACTAAACTTGGTTTTGCTCCTGTTTTTTTCTCCTTACAATATGTCTTTGGCATTTTTGATATTCTGTACAGCAAAAATATTATAAAACCAAATTTAAACAAAAAGTAGTAGCAGTTCTTTCATAACCTTTTCAGGACACAGTTAAGAAAGTGGGTGGGGCTACTGATGTTTTTCCACCAGTTTCTGAGCCACCGCAGTGTAAGAAATGGTACATATTTAAAAACTGCCTCTTTTTACCACTGCTGTTTTGCCCTACCAGTACTGATACTGATGATGATGTCATACTTCGAGGGAGAAAGAGTTCAACTTCTTCAACTGTTTAGCTCATGACATTAAAAAGATATTAAAATATATCTTTGCAATGATGATAATATAAAATTGTCATGATCTGTCATCTCAGAAAGTAATATAATGTCACCGTAATCATTATATAATCCATTTGATTCTGATTGTGAGGATAGTTGGTGATACATGAACTGACTTTGCTGTTTGTGTCTTGAAGAAAAAGTCTTTAATTCTTCTAATGTAATATTTCCAATATGGCTGTACCTTGCATTTCTATCTATTTTCATTAATAGTTAACTGGTTAATTTATAAATATATTATATAAATAGCACAAAATAAATGTCCACATTTCATTTTCACAGGTTTAAACAGAGAAACTACAGTAATCTAATTTAAAAAGAAACAAACACCATAAAGCAGGAAAAGTTCACATTTGAGGAACTAAAAACAGTTTCAGATTGAAAAACTAATCTGAAAAACAAAATGAGACTGCAGAATTCTTTTAGCTGTAATTATAATGTGTATTTTTTTTTTTTAAATCATTGTCCCTTTTAAACAACATCTGTGTAATCTCTGATTTAGCACTTCTACATTTAAATAAACTAGAATCAGCTACTTCTGTGAGGCGTTTGGCATGTTTGATAGCACTCACTTTCACCTATTAAATATAATGTGTCTTGAAAAAACAGATAATTGGAATAAAGGTCATTATGAAGCTCACTACAGGAAGGAATCAAAAGTTCAAAACTTAAATCAGTGTATCGCCTGACTCATCTGTAATGCAGATGCAGCGTTTTCTGACCTAATGAAACTCACTCGGGGAAAAAACAATCTATTGATCTCTTCAAGGCCTCTCCTTTACAATCGCTGAGATTGACCATTCACATTTAAAATAATCTGACCTCTGCACTTTAATCAATAACATGCAGTATGTGCTGCGTATCTTCCTGCTCACAGCAGAAATCACCTATTGATGTTGGTGACATAGTGACCTTTCGCCCTTCTCCACCTTTAGTGGTACTCTTGACTACAATTAAACATCTATTCTGTCCTTCATCCACTACAGTGCTTAAAGTAAAAGTGAAAAGTAATTACTGAAGCTGTCTAAATATAGGATCTACAGTAGGCCCATTAAAGGTCATGGTGGGAAGTTGTGCTTTATTTCTGGACTATTTTTGCAGAACCAGAGAATAAGTTACTGCATAATTTCCTTCTTCGGGGAAATAAAGACTGTTTGAAATGGTTATAAATCACTGTCTGTAGTTTTTATGTCATGAAGGCTCAAACAGTACAGCGATGCCAAAGATAAAATGAACACTCCAGGGAAAGCGGCTCAGAGGAAGACAGAGAAAACTATGAGGAGTGGACAGACCTTTGCAGAGACCTGAACCCTCGACCGCAGCCTTGAAGCCAAACTGTCAACTTACTACAGATTGTGATTTATTTCTAATGCAGCGCTAAATTTAGACCGCCTTTTTTCGAGGAGATTTGGTGGTTTTCTTTTAAGATTTAACACAATGTAAGCAGATATTTTCGGCAGGTTGACAAATCGAGTTAATACTGTTAATCTAGGTGAAAAGGGGATTCTCACAATCTGAGCTGCAGTAATGTTTTAATTTATTGCATTTCAAAATATGAATAAGGTTTCCGCGTGCATCTAGGGCAAAGATCTGAAAATAATTAATTTATCCTTTAGATGGTTTGGACCTTTTGGAGTGTTTGTGGTGTAAAAATAAATTCTGTGAATAATATTTAACTGCAAAAGCTTGTGATGACTGTTGTACTAGAAGGTTAAACCTCCCACTCACTAACTTAACCCCTTATGTCTAGTGTATCATATTTGTGTAGTTTTTTTGTGAGTTTTTGAGACTTCTACATCAGCAGTGGGATTTCCCCCCCCTGATAAAACCTAAATAAATTGCACAATACATCCATCCATCCATTGATTTTCTTCCACTTATCTGGCGATAGGTCGCGGGGGCAGCAGCCTAAGTAGAGAAGCCCAGACCTACCTCTCTCTAGCCACCTCCTCTAGCTTGTCTGGGGGAACATTAAGGCATTCCCAGGCTGCCCAGGAGATAGTTTTTCCAACCTGTCCTGGGTCTGCCCCAGGGTCTCCTCACAATGTATATATATGTTTTTAATTCTATAAGACATTTTAACCTATATTCAGGGTAAGATCCTTTTAAATACGCGTAGGTTAAAGGCTAACTTTTGTTTTTTCAAACCTGCCTCTATAATAAACCCATAACAGACTTAAAAGCTCTTCTTTATTCAGTAGCAACTACACATGTAAAAAACTTACTATTAATTTCATATTGTTAAAAAGAACTAATGATCATGTGAATTAACAGTTCTATGCAGTTGTTTTTCCTTTTTACCTTCATCCAACACTTCTCCATCAGGGCTGTGTTTGAGTCATCTTTAATCTTCAAGTAATACTCCACGGCCCGGGAATATTCACCTGACTGCTCCCACTCTCTCGCCTGCTCCAAGAGGCCCTCCACACCCCTGAAACCACAAACAAACACACAGACTCACATAAACAGGCACAAACAAGTCCCCTTCATGTGATTGTCATTTTAAATCTTTTCCTAATCCGTAATAAAAGCAAACTCACACATGCTTTTATTTCTTCATGAACCAACTCTCTTTTTTAAAATTGAAAATTTTAAACATTTCACAACTTTAATTATTTTTTATGTTATTTTACTAGTTCATAACAACACAATTATGGCACAAAATAGTTAATGCTATAATAATAACCACCATTACTAAATGGTAAATTTGAGTTAATTGTGTCAATGCTAGGGTTCCTTTATAGTCGATTTACTCGGTACAACACATATAGTATGGGATATCACGCCCCCGTTTGTCCTGGCTGAAGAAATCTCTATTCACACCTTTAAGGCGGATGAACTCAGACAACATGCGTAGGGCCCTGCCTACACATATACCCCCTGCCATCACAATCAGCCCTCAGTTCTTACGCTCTTCACCTCGCTAAGAGCATATCTGCTGAGTTGGGTTAGCTAGTTACTGCTAGTTAGCTCTGTTGTCTGCTGGCATAAGTTAGCCTTCACTTTGGCAGTTAAGCTAACTGCCTTGTTGGTGTTAGCCTTCACTCCACAGCTGGTGTGTAGGCTGCCCACGGAGCACTAATTTCAAATCTTCCTATGCAGTGCTTTGCTTTGCGTTATGGGATGGATATCAAACCAAAGTGAACAAAACAGAAATTTTCTGTTTGCCACTGTCCTCAGTGCAGTTTCTCTTTGCATGATAGTGACCAGCAATGGTGCCTCCCCCGTTTGCCTGGGGATTGTCCAGGTTAGGAGAGCGCTGACTAACCTGAAGTCTGTGTGCTTCGTTGCCAGCTCCATCACTCAACCCTGGAAAGATGCAAAGATGACTTTGCAGAGAAAGTTCCAGAGGAGGCTAATAGTAACCGCATCTTGCGTGCTAGCTACCGGTGGGAGCCCGGGCTACTGCACCAGGGACCTTGGATTGGTAGAGTGTCATTTCACAAGGTGGTGTCCACAGATCCTTCCCTAAGAGGGTGGGGAGTTCTGTTCGATGGCGCATCAGTGAGAGGGGTCTGGACACAGACGTAAGGCTGCTAGCTGTGTTCTTAGCTCAGGCATTTTTGTCCAGTTCTGAGGGGCCAACATTTCCTAGTCAGGGTGGATAATTCAACAGTGGTCTCTTACATAAACAGGCAGGGAGGGACATGCTCCCTTCCCCTGTTAAAGCTGTCTTGCTCTATGGTGCAGTGTTCGATTTCTGTCTCTAAGAGCAACCCATGATCCAGGCCATCTCAACCTGAGGCCAGACCTTCCCTCCGGGAGTGTCTCCCGGTGAGGGAATGGAGGTTGCACCCTTTGATACTGGCCCAAATACGGGATCTATTTGGCAAGGCGAAAGTAGATCTTTTTGCCTCCAGGGTGAACACTCACTACCCCCTGTTCTTCTTCATAATCAACAGTGATTCACCCGTGGGCATAGATGCACTAGCGCACCAATGGCCAGACGTGCTCCTCTATGCATTTCCCCAGTCGAAGTGATATTTCCAGTTCTTGATGGAGTGCATCTGCAGCGCATCTCTCTGATTCTTGTTGCCCCCTGGTGGCCAACAAGGTCGTGGAATGCAGAGATAATCAGTCTGCTAGCAGCAAGTCCTTGGCAGCTTCCTCTCTGTGGGGACCTCCTCTCTCAGGCAAGAGGAGAAGTGATTCATCTGCCCAGATCTATGGTGCCTTTATGGTTACCTACTGAGATCAAATTTGATAGCTAAGGGTCTGCCCCCAAGTGTGGTCCTCTAGAGGCTTTTATGAGTATAAATGGCAAGCCTTTGAGCAATGGTGCCAGGACGGGCACATTCCCCCAGTCCAGTACTCTATTGTGGATGTTTTGACATTCCTGCAGGAGATGCTAGATACTGGAGGTCCAGTGTTCTTTCATGGGACTTGTGTTTGGTGCTAGAGGCCTTTTGTGGCCCCCTTGAGTCTGTGGACATAAAATGTATTTCATATAAAACGGCACTGTTTTTCACTTTGGCTTCTGCAAAGTGAGTGGGTGACCTTCATGCTCTGTCTGTGCAGCTAGTTGGGCATCACCGCACGCTTTTTTTTCTCGGTTCAATTGTTTAGACATTACAGCCCCTTCAGTGGCTCATGCTGTCCTTTCTGCTGGGTCTACCACACACTAAGGTGGTGGTGGTCCAACTCCAGTTTGATGAATACTCTGCAGGACGTGTATACATGTCCCGTACTATTTGTGTTGTACCATCTGAATTGACTGAAAGGGAACGAACAGTTATGTGTATAACTTCTGTTCCCTGAAGGAGAGGAACAAGTTACAACACAATGTTGCCTCACTGCGCAGCTTGGCTCGACGAAAAGCGGCTATCGAACTGAGAGAAGAGGCTGAGAGAAGGGGGTATATGTGCAGGCGGGGCCGTACGCATATCATCACAGGTAATCAGCCTTACAGGCGTGAATAGAGGTTTCTTGAGCCAGGACATGCGGGAAAGCAATATCCCATTCTATATGTGAGTGTACCTTATTCCTCTACTTCAGGGAACAGAAATTGTACACAGAACTGTTCATTTTGTGTTGTTTTTGAATTTGGGATTTTTGGGTTAATATATCAGAGTTTTGGTTTATCTTTAGTTGTTATTGTTTTTACAGTATATTGCAAGTTTCAGTGCTTGAGAAACGACTGAGTCTGGTTACTGTTTGGATTTCTTTGTCCTTCCTGTAATCATTTTTCTGTAGTATTAAGTTTAGTTTTTCCTTTAATTTTCTTTGATTTTATTATCATCTCGTTTCTCACTACTTCTCTCTCTATCGTGCAGTATTAGTTCCTTTGCCCTCCTCTGCCCTGTTAGTCTTCAGCAAATCCATGTTTTTATCTGTCTGGAATATACTATAATATATACTATATCATATATAATATGAAAATATACATTTTCATATTATCCACAGCTCAATCATCTCAATCACTTAATATATTTACTTGTTCTGTTAATAATCTGTCTTTGTCATTAGCTTCCATTTCATTAGAAATTAGAGATTAGAACTGTGTTCATCGTCTACAAGCTGCAGTTCCATCACGGCTTTGCAGATGGATGCCTGTGGGAGACGAGAAGCTTTGCACTTATCTGAAGCCTGAGCTGTAAAGTCTGCAAGAATAATTCAGTGTTTTCTCTCTTCAAACCCTCTTTTTCATCCGTTTCCATTGGTAACTTTTGATGTTTCCTCCCACAAGTCATTAAAGCGGGAGAAACGATGGGAGGAGGGTATGAGCGGCATGCTGCTGGTTTGCTGTCTAACGAGCTGTTCCTCATCGGGAGTTGAAATTTGGGAGTACACGTGAGGTGTTTGAAAAAAAAAGCATCAAACTGATTCGTTGTGCATAGATGCATTTCTGGTAATGTTCAAAATATGGTAAAACATGTCCCACAAATAATCACGGGTCAAGTTGAAAGGCTTGACTTCAAATGTTGTAACTAGATATAGCTTCAGTGATGGTTTTGGGTTTTCTTTAGGAGGACTGTGCTTCATCTTTTACTCTGCCATGTGAGACCTAAAATATTTGAACACCACAAAAAATGAAGGTCAGTGGTTACTTATTTTATGGGCTTAATCTCACCTGATTCCCTTCTTGGAGGCCTCCCTCTCATACTCCTCTTGGAGCATGGAGAGCTTATTGGGGATATACTCTTTACAGATACGTATGGCATCACTCCACATGTCTGCATCCTGAATTTAAAACAGACATGAAATAAATTAAATAACTGACCATCAGGCAGATTGTCAACATCTGAAATCTGAAAATGAATCTTGCAATTTTAGACATTTTTCAGTAAATTGAAGAAAATTCTACAAATACTTTCTTGTCTTTTTTCTGAGATAAGTGAGGCTTGAGGAGCTAACTTACCCAAAAACTACTGACATATCTCTAAACTTCCTCTACTCTTGAATGTCTTGGACAAATTCTCCATCTAGACTTCTGAGTTTCAGTCAGGTTTCAAGCCAACCACAGAACAGAGTCAGCCCTGCCAAAGTATACAATGATCTGCTCCTGTAGGTGACTGGGGACTGTGCAATCTTAAGGGCTGCATTTAAAACCATTGACCACAACAACCTCCTACAACTCATGCACTTCAGTGCTGGTATCAGCGGCAGATGACTACACTGGTTCACCTTATACCTAAAAAATAGATCTTCTCCATCATCACTGGAAACTATTCTTCTTCAACAGTATTTTAGGTCCCGTCCCATTCTCTCTACACATGCTTACTTTGGGTCAAATAATCAGTAAACATAATATCACTTTTTGCTCCTAAGCTGACAACATGGAACTATATCTCCCCCTCAATCCCAACAAGTCCAGGCTGAATAGCATCATCATATGCCTTGTGGACATTTAGAACTGGATGGCACAAAACATTCTTCAGCTGAATGAGGATAAAACAGAAATTTTCTTTTTTGGCTCTGCCAATTCCTTTGCAGGTTTTTCTGATCAACTTGGAGATCTGTCCACTTATGTAAACCCCTAGGCCAAAACTCTTAGTGTGATATTTTACTCTGGCTTTAGGTTTAACAAGCAAATTAACTGAGTGGTTAAAACAGCTTTTTTCATCTCTGTTCCATATCAAAAGTTACGTTTTCCTTTCTGTGAGAGGTTGGAAAATTGTGTTCATGCTCTCATTTCCTCTTCTCTGGACTACTGCAATCCTCCAGCAAATGCTGCTGGTCATATTACACATGTTTTAGCATCTCTCCACTGGATGCCAGTGATGTTCGGAATCAGTTTCAAGATACTGCTGTTTGTATACAAGCCATTCATGGTTTGGCTCCGTCCTACATCTATGATCTCTTACACCCCTATTAATCTTCCAGGTCCCTCCAGTCAGCTCATCGGAATACTTCTGACTGTCCCTAGCACTAGATTTAACCTCAGAGGAGACTGGGCGTTCTGTGTGTTTGCCCCCAAACTGTGGAACAACTTTTCCCTCACATTCAAATCTGCTCCTTCCATTCAGTCTTTTAAAACTAGACTTTTTACTTGCTGACATTTGAGTGTGTAATTGCTCTTTTTATTTCCTGTGCCGTTTTCGGCCATGATTCTATCTGTTTATCACCCACTAATATCGATTCGTTTCTTACTTCTTTATTTATTTCTATTCCCTTGTCTTTTTATCCACTCTGTCTTTTGCACAGCACTTTGGATAGTGTGTTGTTTTTAAATGTGCTTTGTAAATAAATTTGAGTTTGAGTTACCTTGTAGTATTTAACAGCTAGTTCAGGTCTCTGTGCTTGGAGCAGGAAGGCCTCGGCCTTCTTGAAATCATTCTCTTTAAAGCAGAACTTGGCTTGGCCAACCAGAACCTCAGACAGGCTCTCTGGATCGTGGCCCTCAGCCACCCGCTGTGCATTGGCCCAGTCCTGGTTGTGGACATACCTGGAACAGTTCATACACAAATACACACAGGACATAAAATCCAAAAATAAGCTGTTTTAGGATTAACCGAAAAGATTTTTTAAATGTTTTTCATCAAGTCCCAGAAAGGGGACTTTGAATAAGTTCAGGTTCATAGAAATTTACTTTACAGTCTCCCAGATAGCCGTGGCTATCTAGGAGACTGGACATTAATTTCAAGACATATGTGCTTTGAGTCAGTGGCTTGGGGAAGTAATGGCACTTCTCAAACTTAAACCTCAAATCTCTACACACTTTTGTGAACCGTTAAAACTGCTTTTACCTCTCTGAGGACGAAGTAATAACCCTACCCCAATCCTATATTTTGCAGGAAAATGGAAAAAGTCAATTATTTTTGATGTGTCTTTGAGAATCATTATTCTCTTTCTTCCATTCCTTGGTAGAGAAATTAAAAACAAAGATGATATTTTCTTTGCCTAGGGTTAGTGTTAACATTAGTGTTAGCATTGGGGTTGTCACTTATCATGGGTTACTCTCCATCATTCATGAATACTCACACACTCCCCAATTTGAATATTACCTAAAATTACTTAAGCCTGTACGTACAAAAATCATTGCTGCGCAGTGCTGTGTGGCTGGCTGTGGTGTAACTTCACTATGTCTATTTTTAGAAAGCTATACATAATTAGTATTTCTACTTCTGATTGCTATGCAGGCTGTTTCCTCAGTTAACTTTCTGCTAACACTTTAGATTAGGCTTTAATTATCTTGCTATAAACATGCTTATTAGTAGTCTGTTTACTCTTTATTAGTCATTGCAAACCACTTACTAATGACTTGGGCTGCATGGTCCAATTATACCCTTATCAGACATTTAATTAAGAGCTAATTAATGGTTGATATATGTAGCATAATTTAAAGTATTACCAACCTATCAAATGATTTTGATGAGGCTTGGTTGTTTAGTTCAATTATGGAAGAAAGAACCCCTTAAAAAAGATATGTGATTAGAGAAACTAATCACATTTGGACTTTTTTTAATGACATGAGAACGTTTAAAAATTGAAATATTCCGATTATTATATTAACCAAAATTGTTTTTAAACATTTAGCTTCAAACTGAGCCTGAAACTGATATAGATCTGCTCCTCAATGCTGCTGATCAGCTGGCAGTAATGATGGGCTCAAAGTGTGAGCAAAACATCATCACCTCCAATACTCACATCAACACAGCTTCTTTGGGTTTTCCTGCATTGATGAACTCTACCTCCGCTTCGGGGAACTTCCCCTGGAAGATGAAACCATGAAAAAATTCAGGATTAACACGACTTAATGTGTGCAGCATGCAGTGACTTTAAGATTCTCATTAACAGAAAGTACAAACAATAACTCAGTGAGTTAGTTCACAGAAACAGCAGCAGCAGGTTTATTGTTATTCTCATATGAGCTGACTATGCTGGGTAATAAAAAGAAAGAAAAACACATATTGATGTGCTTGGTCTGGTTAAATAAAGAAAGAGAATAAATTTGGCATAAAGCAGTTTTGTAGGAGGAAAACTGAAAAGTGTTCATGTGGGTAGTTGTAGCAACTTCTTTGAAAGTGTATAGAAAGAGCAGAGAACTGACTGTGTGGTAAAACTGTGACGGATTTACCTCATCTTCCAGGTACAGTGCATGCTTTAGGTGGATCTCAGGAATCTTCTCCTTACATGCAAGGCGGGCCAAGTCAAAGGCAAAGTCAAATGAGCTGGAGAAAACACCAAGACAGACTCTATTTATGTCACATATAAGAGATCTGGCACTCAAAGGACTTTGAGTAAAAAATCTATGAGATAAGTGTGTATGCATGTGTCTGGAAATTAAATAACTTTCAAAGATGGTTACTAAGTGACCTTGCTCATTTCCTTTAGGAAGGAAACAATTTATCAAGTTTTACCATTAGGATTTCCTTTCAGACAGTATAACAGATAAAAGATTCTGAATGAGTGTCATAAAAGATTCTGAATGAGTGTCAAACTTGTTTTAAAACTCCCCAAAAAGTTTATAATAGTTTAAGCAAATAAAATGAAACTCAGTACGTGAGTAAATTGAACTTAATCAGATAATTATTTGGGTCTGTGTGTTGTGATGATGCTCACAATTTATTTGAAGCAGACTTGATGGCGTACTCCAGCAGGCCAAACTTGTTTAGCAGCTTAACAGCTGCCTCTCCTCCCAGACTCCGGGCCCACAGGTAGGCCACCTGCTTCTGCGCATCAGCACCTCCGTGGCTTTTTGCCACCTGACGAACACACCAACACATTAAAAAAAAATCATTATACCAGCCCTTCACTCCTGTGGCTCCCTAACCCCCTTACAACACATAATCCCGGGGAGAAACATTTGAAAGAAGCTATAAAGCTGTGGTGCATTCCCATCGTAACTACAGCAATAAACAGAGAGCCTCACACCTGTAACAATGCTGTGGACATGAAACCCGGTAACAACAAGTCAAGCCGTCCTATTCTGTATTTAGCATCAGGAATAAACATTATAATATATGCGATCTATATGCTTTAACCTAAAACAATTACAACAACAGATAACAGCTGATATAAGCAGAGTGTGAGGTGTAAACATTTGCTGCGTGGGACGAGGTTCTAGACTTTACTGCGCTCTGCCATATCTTATAAATGTAATGAGATTAAACACAAGCGAACAAAACAAAACAAATGTGGCGTTTGTACCCGGTACGCATCCTCCCACATATCATTGACACTGTACATGTGGACCGCAGCCTTCCACTCTTCAGCCTCCATGAAGTGGTATTCCGCCTCCGAGAACCTCGATTCAGCCTCCAGCACCTGCAAACAGCACATTTATCATCACCATCACTTACCATAACTTATGTATCACATACCGGCAGGCTCAACCCAACCACACAGCCCATTAAGGGTCGCTGAATTAGAGCTAGAATAGAATGTAGAGGAAGAATTAATGTCCCAAAGTTTGTGACACTGTGAAAAAAAAAAGTTGGTAAAATTAGAAAATTGGTCCCAAAAAATCAGAGCTCAGAGACTCTGTTTGAAAGCGATTATGTTGGGACATGATTAAAAGACTTTAAAATTTGTCAAGTATGGTCTGTACAGTGATCTGTTGAACTTCACAATTCAGGAAAATGTTGAATAAATTATTGTTTGAGTTTAAACTGCTGCAAGGCATTTCTCCCAAGACAGCTGGACAGCTACAAACATTAGAAACAGAGAGTGGTCTCAGACACAGCCCTCCCAATAAAAACCTCACACGGCTCTAGAACTGCAGCAATTTCTAAGCCCGTGAGAGCTCTTCTGATGAGAAGCCCCAACCAGTAGTGCCTGCGTAAATGCTGAGCTGTGAAGTAATAACATGAACCAAAGAGCAACCCTTCTCTCACTTTTAAACTGGTTTCAGATGAGCAGGAAGAATCTGAAGACATTATTTTTGTTGCTCACATTCTTGGAGTTATGTTCCTCATCTCCAAGTAATTAAACAAGAAAAATAAGCAGATGAACTGCCACAAAAAAAACCTTTGCTTTACAGTATAAACACTGTCACTGGATTTCAAGCATCCTATTTATCTTTCATAGCACGCATGGAGAGAACAAATTACACCTGTCTTAAAGTCCTGCATTAGTGCTCTGGTATTTCCAGTGTATGAACCAGTACAATAAGCAGAAAAAAGGCAGCTTTTAGAAGTAGAAGCAGCTAGAAGTAAAGCTACCACTTCACCCAGGATATTAAATAAGCAAGGTTTATAGACAGTGTTTATGTGACTGTATTTAGTTATTCTGTTGCATTACTTTATTGTATTTGACTGTTTTATTACATAAACAAATATTTGTGTTTACTTTATTTACTGCTTTTATTTGATTCATTTCTATTTAGTGTTCTCGTGTTATTCAGTCTGTTCAACATTATTTTATGATGTCTTATTAAACTATTCCTTATTTCTGTCATTTACTCATATGGTTACAAAGGTGGATGCGCATATTGAAGAATATCAACATTGTAGTTCCTCTAGCAGCCACTTGAGGCTGGCTCCGAAAGCTTAAAGCAGAAATAAGCATGTTTACAGTCTGGTACAAAAGAAGGATTTTAGCATGCATGCATTTGCAAATCTATAGATGCATGAGGCAATTTGCAAATATGTGTGGAGAGAGTTGTTTTTCACATTTAGCCCGCCCATCCCCCGAACTCAGGCTCGGTTTGGGTCATAGTGAGATTTATTTGATTGTAAGATGTTAAATCTGTAGGGCTTAACTCTAGTAGTAAAAACACTATCATCAGATTATCACTGCAGTGTGGTGTGTACCTTGGCTAGGTGGACACGGGTCTCAGTCAGTAGGTCAGGGTGATGTTTGGCTACCAAACGAATGACATCGTCAAACATCCGGTTCTTCTTGTACATGGTGATGGCAAGGTCAGGCTGCTTCACTGTAGCAAACAGCCTGCATGTGTAAAAGGGGAAAGAAGGCTTTTTAAAACACTTCAGGTCTAAAATACTACGCCCAGAGTTTTTCTCCTGCTGTTTTCAAGGTCAGAGATGAACTCAAATGGTAGTTTGTCTCCCACCAGCTCGACTCCAGCAGACAATGACGTGACAAATTCGTGTAAATCTGGAGATTTGTATTTACCTCTCAGCCTCCTTGAACTTCCCATCTCTCTCCAGCTCCTGAGCTCTGCTGATGTACAGAGCCATAACCTCCTCCTCCGTCATACACTTCACTGCCAGCTTTATAAGAAAAAGAATATTAAAAACACAGCCTTAAATATTACATTTCTTATTTAATCCCACATTAGATTCTTAAATATGTATTCCAGGGAGATTTTCTTTAAAAGGACTCTAGAAAACACAGAATATTTAAAACTATGCTGTAATGTGTCCGTGCTGACCTTGTGAGCCTCCTCCCAGTGCCCTGCTGCGGTGTACATCTCTACGGCATCTTGAATGTGACCTCCTTTCACAAACAGCTGCTCTGCCATCTACAGGTCAATAAAAAAATACCAAAACACACAGAAAATACAGAACATCACATTAAAAAATTATATATTACATTACTAGTACAGAGCCCATTCTGAGAGTTTAATCCAGGTTATTTTTGCAGCTGAAATTTGCAGATTCCCCCCTAACTTAATCATAAAGTTACCATTTTCAAAATGGGACAGCTTTAAGGATACTCTCATTGAATATATGTGTGTGTGCATGCCTGCCAGTGCATAACAAGCAGATTGTGGGTTCAGCCAAACAACATGAGTGATATATTAAAGTCATCTGTCACAAAGGCAATAATAAAATCTTGCCCAGCTATCTTGGTAACAAACCGTTTGAGGTTTAGCGAATCAGAGTAATTAAATTTTCTAAGTTGGAACTTTTTGGCTGGCTCTTTTATTTCTCCAAACCTCTTCAAAGGCCTGTTTAAGGATTAAAACTTGGTTTTAGGTGGTTATATTAGAGCGTTAACTGGCCATCCAGAGCCTGTCAGTGACAAAGTAATGGGCGCAGAGCAGATCACTTCCAGTGTTGATGCCCCTTTAAGGTTAGGATATGGAGCTTTCTGGTGTTGGCTTTTTTTCGGGATAAGAGGCTTGGAGTGCATTAATGTCAATCACAAAGAAACCTGTGTGTGTGAGTCCCCTCCCCCTACACACAGAGTGGAGCAGGCAGCAGTTACTACGGATGTTTATATTCCTCTCTGTATTTAATTATTAGTTATTATTAATGACTGGCTCTCTTCCACAGCATGTCTTTGTCCCGTCTATCTCCCCTCACCTCCAAAGCGGCAGCAGATGGCTTCCCCTCCCTGAGTGTGGTTCAGTTGGAGATTTCTTCCTTTTAAAAGGGAGTTTTTCCTTCCCACTGTCGCCAATGAGCTTGCTCATAGGGGGTCATATGATTGTTGGGGTTTTCTCTGTTTTCTCTGTATTATTCTGGGGTCTTTACCTTATAAAGCACCTTAAGGCAACTGTTGTTGTGATTTGGTGCTATATAAATAAAATTGAATTGCATTAAAAAATATAGGGGGGAACACTAGTAACAGAGAAAGTGTGTAGCCAAAATATGTGTATACTCTCATCTAAATGACCTAAAACTTAGCAGCACACTTTGTTTAGGTTCTCAGCAATAAGACCACCAAGTCGGAACCAGACGGGGACAGATGGTATATGACATGTTTGTATTTATTTGTTTTGTTGCATCTCTGCATGTTTTTGTTTATGATATAGTTTTATGTGATCTGTCCAGGGACTATGGATGTGAATTAGGAGTACAGATAAAATCTGCCGTGTTTACATCTCACATTTTCTTATACTGCTGTCCGTTAACGTGCACTGCCCCTGTTAAATAAAGACAAGACTGGAAACTTAGAATGAATACATCACACTATAAAACACTAAACTTAATTTTAATTCATGACATATATTATCATATATTTGTGGAAGACTGCAGAGGCCTTACTCTCGTTGTTCATACTCGAGGCGGTGAGAATAATATAGGTAATATCAGACCTACTGAATAACATAGGGGGGTTTTTTTGTTGTTGTTGTTGTAAACTCTGCTCCCGGTTGCCAGTTTATGTTGTGTCAGGTGATCTGGCTCTTAACACACAGTAGTGACTAAGAGAGTGAATAAAGCAATTAAAATTTTATAGCATTTTAAAAATTATAATATATAATAACATAAAGAGCAGTGTTATTTCTTGCCCTGGTGTGTAACAGTTTATGAAAAAATTAGAAGAGTCAAAGTTCCCGCTACTTTACAGTGAACAGACTTTTGCTACATAAAGCCAAAGATACTCATAGAATGAATCTGTAATAAAAGTCCCTTCAGTACAACAAACAGATGAGCTGGTTGTTTGCCATTCTGATTAAAAAGTGTTTAGTCACTGTTTTTCCAGGATACTTTCTCTATAGCTACAGCAGGTGCGTGCGCTTCATTGTTTATAGCTTGCACTGAATTTCACTTTCCTGCAACAACTACCCCCCAACTTGGAGAGCAAAGAGCTTGTTATCTTAATTACTTTCTGTGAATATGCCCATGGAGCAATCTGACTGAAATAGGCTGCTATTTTCAGAGCCTGGCAGTCTGTGGAGGCCGTTTGGCTCAGCTGAGCTCATCAGAATAAGCACAGCACACTGCGCTTCGCCACCATCATCTCGCTTCCTTTTCTTTGTATTCGTACCAGATTGCTCTCGTTATCGTTTTCTTTTCAACAGTCATGTTTTTTGTGGTATTGCGGCAACTTTTAAAACTATTGTTACAACTACCAAACTTGTCCTTATTGCCAAAGCACCCTGGAGCAAACATGGGTTACAGTGTCCACAGAGACTGCAGTGAAGTGAAAACTGGCCACCGCGCATGTGTGTGGGTGTGTGTATGTGTCCACATAAGATGAGTGGAAATTAATTGCCAGTGGCAAAATGTCACAGCGTCCTTCGTGCCTCTGGCTGTCTCCACAGCCCTATGAAGTGTTCAGGGAGCAAAACCAAACTTGTGTGCTGACCTAACCACAATGCCAGGTTCCAGCATTTAGCCAAGCCTGTACAGTATTTTTATGAGGTACATATATAACACAAGTGAAAGTGTAACACTGAGTCAGTTCAAAGTATGTGACCAGCACAAGCATTTGAAAATGCGGTTTCCCGTTTACACAGATTTGAAACGATCTGTAGTCGTGTTTTGCTTTGTTTTTGTTCCACTGTTCACCAGTTTCTTACTTTGCCATCTGTCTACTGCTGTGTAGAGCAGATTTATCTTTTTCAGTTAAAACACCTTCCCAGTGCTATCCCCTGAGCAAAACCTTGTTGAAATGACATTGAAAGGATGACTTTTCCAGATGTCTGAACAATGTTGATATTTGGTTGTAAAGTGAAAGGTGAACTTATTTTCATGTTTTACATTTTAGCCAACTTTTCCTGGCAGTTCTGCTGTTATCCTAGATGTACTCTGGAGGAGATGCCAGGGTTTCAGAGCTGGAACTTAATGGAGGGCTGTGAGGAGGAAATATGAACTGTGTGTTCAGCTATCATCACGGAGAATGTGAGATTTTTGGATAATCAGATGGGCGAGTTTGCTGAACTGTCTCTTAGTTCCAGTTAATTGAACTCAATGTTTCAGCATACCAAGATATTCTGGACAATTTCATGCTCCCAGATTTTTGGAAACAGTTTGGGGATGACCCCTTCCTGTTTCAACATGACTGTGCACCACTGCACAGATCAAGGTACATAAAGACATGGACGAACAAGTTTGTCATGGAAGAACTTGACTGGCCCGCATGGTTTCCTGTCCTCAACCAAGAGAACACCTTTGGGAAGAATTAGATGCGAGACTGTAAACCAGGCCTTCTTGCCGAACATCAGTAAGTGACCTCACAAATGTATTTATGGAAGAAAGGTCAAAAATTCCCATAAACACACTTCTAAGCTTAATGAAAAGTCTTTCCAGAGGAGGTGAAGTTGTTATAGCTGCAAAGGGTGGGCTGACATCTTATTAAACCCTGTGGATTAAGAATGGGATGTGTGAAGGCAGACAAGCAAATACTTTTGCCACTTGACACTATAGTGTATGTCATTTGTACAAGTCACCTTTATACCCTTCTTAATAGCTGCAGCTGAAAAACACATTTGACTGTAATATTTTGTCAAATGTGACAAAAGAGAATCAAAGCTTTTTAAAAAGGGGGTCAACATATATTAAAAAACACAATTTGTGACAGGTTTTTAAAGAAATATTTTCTCTAATTCAAGCTTTGAATGAACAAATCTTTCAGTAGACAGGGTTTAAAACTAGAAAACTATTATGCATGTAAGTGCTACTGTCTCATATTATGCATAAAAAATAAATTTAAACCTCCTCAGTTCATCATTTATATCACGATAATAACAGGTTTTACCAGACATTTTTTAAAAGTTATATTTACATCTGCAGCTCATGTTCATTATACCCTTAAACATTTACACAATTTAATAACATATAATCCACATATAGTCCAACATATAATCTATTATAGAATAAAGACAAAAACTTGTATTTTTTGATGTCTTCTTTTCACTGATCTGAGAGAAAACATGTTGTGGCTATACCTTCACCTATTTTTGTTTTTCGTTTAGGTTTTCCTCTTTACCTCCTACCTCACTCCTCCTGTCTCTCACCTCATAGTCCTGCATGGAGGCGTAGTGTTGAGCTATCTTCACATAGTATTTTGCTGATGATGAGTCCTCCTGTAACTCCAGGATGTGGACTGCTTTCTTCCACTGGCGAGCTGCGATGGCTGCCTCGATCGCTTTAAGAGAACAGCTACATGGAAGACAACATGGACACGTTACTGTGCTTGTGCACCCTTAATTGTTCAGATAGCAAGAGTCAGCTCTAAAATGTGTTGGTAATACTAGTTGCATTTTTAAACTATTCTGCAGAGAGAGATCTTATAGTTAGCTTATAGCTATCCGAAATAGTGCCTGAAACTTTACTAACTGTATTTAAAAGTAGTATTTTTAACATCTTTGTTTGTGTAGAGACTTGTAGTCAAGTCAAAATTCAGTTTCAGAAGCTTCTTTAAGTTCTTTCTAAGCTCTGACTACCTGTCTTATTTGGGATTTTTGGGCATTGGTATAGCCATATTTAAAAATATGTCTTCTCATCTCTCCATTATCCTGGTGATGATTTTAAAGAATTGTTGGCCATCACTGTTGGACTGTTTTTCATGTGTCATCTTTCTGCCTCTCCATCTGTCCTTATCTTTGTCTCTCCAGTCCTCTCCCTCCATCCATCCCTCCTCTACTCTACGTACCCTGCTTCAATGAAGTGGTTGATGGCAGCGTCCATCTGTTTCTGCTGGACGAGGTAGTCTCCCCAGGACTCCTCCAGTTTCACCACCTCAGCGGGGAAGGCTATGCGAGCCAGCTCCACAGCTACAGGAAACAGGAAGGAGAAACTTTCTTACCAGAAAAGTTACAATTCACTTGATTTAGTTTAAACCTACCATCTAAAATTGTACAAAACATTGTAGAAGTTATCAAATGCTATATACTGTCTAAGCTACCTAACTGTTTTACCTTTCCTGAAGGCACCTCCTTTACAGTAGCACGTCAGCGCTCTCTGGTTGTTCCTGATCTTCTCATACAGATCTCCTGCCTGGTCAGAAGAGAGGACATACATTTTACAATCAATTGTCTTTCATGTCATGTGGGGCTGAGGCATATCCCAGCTGTCAATCGACGAGAGACCTGGACAAGGCCACCAACTCCAGCAGCCAATTACCAGTTAAGCTCACATTCATGTCACTGTGAAGCCAGAGCACCTGGAAAGGACCCAGGAAAGCACAGGGAGTATTTGCTACTTATAATCAGGAGGTCTGAACTCTGTGACTCTGCTAACACCACTATGGAAATCCAGTATTTATATATTTAATATTTATTTATCAGATATTTATAAATGTTTCAAAATTTGTCCTTATAGCCAATAACATATTGAAACAATGGTGTGGCTGTCAGCCATTTGTGAGGGGCAGCCAAACAGAAGACAGCTGTCTTAAAGAAAGAGAGCTGAAACAGCTTGATTGTGACAGTGCATGAAGTGTGGGGCTATATCACGGCCCATTACAAGATGAATCAGGATTATTTTGAACGCTGAATGACATAAAGTTACTTTAGTAGAGTCCAGTAATGAAAACATGGAATGTCAAATGAGAATAATAAGGTGTCTTTTGAATTTTGCTTGTGTAATTGGGAAAAAGAAAAGGGCAGTCTCCTCTTGCTGTCGATGTTTGTGGAACAATGACTACTATCACTTTTAAATGTCTTTAGAAAGTATGTTTTCTCATTTGTTGTATTGTGGATTTAAACACAGGATGCCTGGTGTCAATATACTCCTGGCCAGTAACTGTGAATTTGGCTGAGGCTGTGTGAACCAAAGCTGGCAATTACACCGTGCTACATTTTAATTAGTTACCTCAGTTTTTTTGGTTTTTTTAATGGACTAAGTAGGAACATTTTGTCCCTGTATTTCTCTGCTGCTAAACAACATGATACCTGAATCAGATATTTGTTCCAGCTAAATATTTTCTTGCGTTTCTCCATCTGTGACTATCCTCAATTAAACATGTCCAACTCTTTCAACCTATAATTATCCTTTCTTTTACAAGGATACACACATTTCAAATGCTAACTCAGTGGGTTTTCTAACAATAAAATGCAATGGAGAATAGTGGCTCTTTGCAAATTACAGAAAATATTCAAAGTTTTATTTTAGCTACTGCAAGTTAAATTGTAATCACCAACTTCTATATCTAATTCCAGACACCGAAACTGATCAGAACACAAAATATCAGGTTACAAAATTTGCTTTGAGGATCCAGTCTCCTTTTCCAAGCCTCTTTCCCACCTGTTACATAAACACAGATGGCTAGAGCAAAAGAAGTGAGCTTTTAGACAGAAAAAAAGAAAAAGCACACAGAGAAAAAACAGGCAGATGGAGGGGGACAGAGTTCAAAACTGAAAATAACAAAGAACACTTGTTCCATTGAAGCTGAGACGAGGAGAGATGGGCTCAGAGAAGCGGGAAGCGCAGGAGGAAGAACTGATCCACTCACTCTCTCGTAAAACTCTCCCTTGATGAGACTGGCAGCAATGCGGTCGATGGTCTCGCTGCTGTTGGTGATCTCCGACTGGCTCATGGCGAGGCGAGCGGCCTTAGCTGGCAGCCCTGCTTTCAGGTAGAGGTTTATGGCACCCTGGAAGTCTCCCTCGCTCTCCCTCACCTCGCCGGCCCTGTCTTCCTGACCCGTCTCCATCAGCCACCGGTAACGGTTTTCACGCAAGGTGTCGAGCTCTGGGTAGCCCTGCGGTTATTTTGCATTTAGAGTTCAGTTGGTTTCATTTAAACATGTCTAGAAAGAATCAAACAGTTATTCTGTCCACAGATAACTAACCAACAACACTGTCTTGTGGTTGACAGCAGGTGTATATTGTAATTTTGTAATTCAAATTCTCTGAGAGGTAACAAGACTCCTGCCCCTGCTGTGGGCTCTGTTTTCAGAAAATGAAGCTCATAAGGACACTCGCTGTTCACCCACAGGCCTTTTCAGATTTGACAAAGTGAGTATTATAAAATAGTGTACGCAGGGAATAGATCTCAGCAAGATAAAGGCATAAATGGGCTAAATTATTTTGTTTTTACAAATGCTATTTTAGGCAATTAAGAAGCCTGTGCTTGTCATATGAGAAGGCTGTCTGTTTACACATTTTGGGGGTTTTTCCTGTCTTTTCCGATTTAAGCTTACTGTAGCTTTATATGTTTTATTAAGCAATAAAGCAAATCATTTCTGATATTTGGATTTCCTGCTTTTTTTTCTGTCCCTTGGGGAATGCATTAGATAGGGCATCAACCCTTAAAATCCCCTAAAATAAAAAATGTAATAACTATATAAATATAATATGTGGAGCTACCCACTGTGCTGACCTTTCCCAAATAAAGAGGCAGTAAAAGACTAGCTTTTGGCTTTTATTCTGTAATATAAATATGATAAATAAATATTTTAAATGTGCTGAAATCAAAGTAATCAAAATAAATACGCTACCTTGAGCTGAATTGTGACCACGTATTATCAGTAACTGAGTATGATTCAATTCCCTTTTTTTACCTTGGCTTCAGCTACAGCAATGCAATCGTCCCACATGTGGAGTTCTTGGTACATCTCTATGGCTTCTTCGATGGCATTCTGCACAGCAAAAAAAAAACAAACAAAAGCCAAACGTTGGAGTTAATTCTCCAAAAATCTAGCATTAAGGATGCAGAGCTGGGTTTATTTGTTCAGTTCATCTTGAAGACTTCATCTCAAGACTTTACCAATCCCAGGTGTTTGGTAAAAGACTCCAATGACTTGTCACTGCAACCCTCACAGGGATTTGTTGGTTACCATCTTGTAAGGTAAACAATACTTTTAGCAGTGAAAGCATCTCTGTGTTGCTTGTCCTTCCTATTCTTACATGGGGAAGAAATTATAAATATCTAGTTTGTGGCTGCTTGTTTCTCCTAAGCCTTATTTTACTGTGTTGAATCCCTCCTATAGTAGGTGACAGCATATATGTGTGCTTGTGTAGCTGCATTGTTCACTGTCATCACGACTGAAACTGAGCTGTTTATGTTCGAGTTGGAGCTAATAAGTTGTGAAGGGTTACTTTAACTGAAGGAGAGGAGACTTCAGAACACACTGAGTCTATGCAAGTATCATCAGAGCTATGAAAGCAAGGGACAGAGTACTACCTGCTACATTAACATTATATAGCAAGCTAGAAACAGTTAGTCTGTTAATATTTTGAGCTTTATATTAAAGTGGTCTATTTTTTGCTAATCTGTAGAATGAACATATTTGACTAAAAATGTCAGTTTACCTGCAGATAGATGCCTCATGATATGGAGCAATAGTTCCTGGATTTTCCTCTGTTAATAATATGTTGTGCTTAACCACAAATATTAATACAAGACGTTACTGTGGTGCTGTTTACTTACATTTCTGTGATGGTGCACATCAGGCTGTGCTGTAGACATGATGCAGTAATATAAATCAAGCAATCTTATTTCTAGTGCTCTTTTTTTTTTTTACTGCCCACCTGCTCTGTGTAGTGCATCTCAGCCAGTTTAAAATTCTTGTCCAGCATGGCCACGCGTGCTTGGACTTGATAAAATGATGTCCCATCTTCTCCCTAATAAAGAGACAAAGAGATTAAAACATACAAAAGCCAGGGAGCACTTTTGAGCTTTGCCGAGAGAAAAAGGAAGCTACAGCAAAACTTTTCAAGAATTGCAAAGCTGCATTTTTTTTATAAGGACCAATCACAGAGATTCAGCTAAAAGGAATTTCATTAATATCAACTCCAGCAGAGACTTGCTGTACAATGAATGCTGGGTTTCCAGTTCCATCACAAGACACATACATTTTTAAGGGAAGCGTTGAATTATTCAGGTTTCGTTGCATAAAAATGTCAAATACCATATTGCATTTCATTGGAGAATACTAATAATTAGCCAATTAGCCAGAAATATTATTGCCACCCTTAAAGCTCTTTATCCGCTATATTTCTGATCAGTGCGTTGGGCCTTTGCTGAGATAAAACATACCGTTTCCTGTGAAACTTTGTCTACGATCTCGTTTGTTTGGCGCAGGAAGTGGAGGGTTGAAACATCACCCAGCGCAGCAAAACACCTACAAAATAAAAGGGAGAGAAAACCATAGAGAAACTAAGCAATTAAGCAGCAGATGGTGACAGAGAAAGTGAACAGAAACAGAAATAAAGAGAAATGTATTCAGTTTAGTGGAGGAAGAATGCATTTCTGGACAGTGAAAACTTGTTCACTTAATGAACTGAGATAAATTAAAGCTCTTTGTCGAATTAGCCTTTAGATTCAGTGTGAGAAGCTGAGAAATGCACAGGCACATCTTAGCATTTGGCCACTTTATTACCAACTCTCTGTGAACAGTTGCATCAGATTAATGAACAAGTCATGAAAGAAAAAAAAAAAGTTTAAAAACTCCTACTGTCTGACTCTTTTTTTCTGCTTCCCTCTCTCATTAACATCACTTCCCTCCCTCATTAACATTATCCACTCCAGACAAAACTGTTTCTTTCCCCGATTTCATGATTTATGCAATTCAAGACGATGCCTAACGAACAGCATATGCATTATTAATGACAGGGAATTCAAATTTGAAAGGTTTCTCAAAACAGAGAGAACTAAAGATGGAGAGAGAGGAATAAAATGATAGAAAATTAAAAACTGTCTTTGATGATAAATGAAGTTGGGGGGGGGGGCTCTGGCAGAGACACAGCCATCAGCTGTGTGTGTGCAGAGGGTATACTTCTATTATGTTGTGGGGACATTTATCTGGTTATAAAATAATATTTCAAGGAACTATCTGATTATCTTCAAGGTACAAAAATCTAGCTGTATAAGCTAAATCTGTATTTTAGATTTTATTTTAGATAAAAGAATTGGTCAGAGGAGTAAAGGTTATAGTAAATGTCCAGGAAATGACTGTAAGTCAATGTAATGTCCTCTGAAGTGATGAAAAACAACTGCCCGGGTGTGCGCAAGTGTGTCCAAGAGTGTATTTCTTCATTCCAGGTGATGAAGGTGCCCTTGTTGCCTCTTTCCTCTTTCTCTCCAGCCCCAGAGATAAGTCTCACTTGCAATGACGACTGATACGGAATGTAATTATTCCGGAGACAAGAACATTACTTTGAAAGGGCTTTGTGTGTGGCTGTGTGTGTGTGCGCGTTTGTGCCGTGCTGACCTTTCTGCGATGTGCAGCTGGCGAGCCTCTAGAGCCAGCTTGCTGAGTGTCTTCCACATGGCTTCAGTCTCTGGTGACATCTCCAGAGTCTCGAGGAAGGCTGTGGCTCTGGAAAACACACGCACATGCACAAGTAGAGCTGAGCCAGGTGGCAAGACAGAACATAAAGCAAGTATTCTGTGTTGCAGATACCGACCACGAATGGTGTGTAAAGATAAGGAGCGGCAGAAGAGCTGGAAAGATCGAGGAAACTGTGTTACAGCAGCCACTCCCAAATTTAAGTCTGAATTGGAAAATCTTCTATGGCTTTTTCATCACTTTTAAATATGCTTTAATTTGGTTTAGTCTCCAGAGTAGGTCTACGTGTTTCGATTTACTCTTTTAGTTATTAAGACATGTGTGGTATATGTCAGGTCTAACAACACATCAACACATACAGTAGACTCACGGTTACACTGACATCTCAGTCTCCAAATCTAATTTTTAATCTTTTAATATTTTTCACATTTAGCTTAAGTTTTTATTTTGTGTTTTAGTCAGACTTGTTGGATACTGAACCCTAAAAAAATTAGCCTAATTCAGCTGATGCAAACGTCCAAATGGAAAAAACAAGGAACTCCAAAGTAAGGATGAAGAGAAGGTAGGTGAACATGATACCAAACACATTAAACTGATACAGGAAGATGGCATTATAGGTACAAACAAGGGTGACTGGTGATTAGATACAGGTGACCCAAAGAACCCGTCTTTTCATAAATCTGGATCAAGTTGGTTCCTGAATGTCCCAAATTCATTCTTCAGCAAGACAATCACGATAATAGTCCCACATATAGAGCCATAAAGAAGATGTTTTGTATCACTCTATGAAGTAAATCAATGAATAAGACCTATGTATGGTCCAGTGTTTGACTATAACATGCCCTACAAAACATAAAGCAAGTCATAATGGACCGTGAGATGTTCTCATCTTAGAAAGTCTGCTGAGGAGATCAGTGGACATGTTAGAAAGATTATTGCTGGTATGACCTGAAAAGATGCTGAACTTCTTCAATGTGACAGCTGCTAAAGAGGGACCAGGGCTATCTTCTTAATCTAATTCAATCACATTCACCAACATTAGTAAAATAGAATTTAGAAGACTTATTTGACAGATTAGCGGATTACAAAGATCATGATTTATAAGAATAATGAGAGGAATAACAAATTGCTCCCCAGAAAGCACAAAGCTGTAAAATTACTTTACAAAATAATTGCAATAACACAGTGATCTTTTAACTCAGATCATGAGTGGATGAAATAAAATGCCTGGCTTCCATATTCAGTGGTACTTGTCCCATTGTAAAGTATAATTTTTGCTTTACATAATTCATAGCTAAAAAAATCCTTACTTATCATATCTATTAGCTCACCCTATGTTCATCTAATGTCTGATAAACAGAGGTTTAAGCTCCTCCCCCTTTAAGACAACCTTCTACTTACTGGCTACCCCGCACAAACAGAAAGCTATCTTCTCTCACTGATTTAATACAGAGACAAGTGTATATAAAATGTCAGAAAGAAAGGATTTAAAACAGTATGAAACCTAAACTTATTGGCTAATGGCGATTACTGGTACATTATGGCCCTGTTTAATATGGACATTCACCACTATAACTGAAGATAACAGAGTATTTGAAAGAACAGAGTAGATTCCCATAAGACCACAGAGAGTGCAATTAAAATTTTCTGTCTCTTATTACCCAAAATTATGCCAACCTAAACTTCACAGCACTGTGCTGAAAAAACTGATAATGTAACCTTGACTGGAATAATCAAAATAAAACAATTAATTCACTAAATTTATTTAAAGCATGCCTCTTCCAGAAACAAAGCTTTTCTACTGTAGGTGACTTTAGTGACATTGTCAGCAAAGGCCTGACGGTGCTCAGTGGAGGACCAAATGACCTCCTCTACACACAGTTCCATGTCAAAACAATCCTATATTCAGTAAACTGTCTCTCAAAATATAGGAGTTTTAAAAATATAGTCATGATTTTTCAATTCCTTGTTGGGTAGTTTTAGTTTACAAAATGTAATTCAAGACTTTTTATGACATTTTCTTCCTATGAAAGAAGAGCATTAAACATATAAGCAACCAAAGACTCCCAAAGTGCTAGAGGAAGGAGCTGAGTTGATGCTCCTCCTGAATAAGAGAGGTCAGTTATAATTATTTACTCCATCTGATGAGGTGGCTTCACACGAGCATCCTTTCGGAGGTGATCAAATCACAACACACTGAAGGGAAGGATTATATCTCCCAGCTGGCCTGGGAGTGCTGAGGAAATACTCGAGAAGAGCTGGAGGAAGCTGCTGGATAAAAGGACATCTGGCCTGTTCTGCTCACCCTGCTGTCACTGCGCCTCTGACCCAGAAAAGTGACGGGTGCAAGGAAGGACGCACGGATGTTCACGCTGCATCGTCATTTTGATAGGCTGTATGGTTTTATTTAGTGGGCTGTACTCACCTGTTATAATCTCCATCATCAACAGCCGTACCAAACTCAATGAGGCCTTCGTCGAGTGTGTATGTCACCATGTTGACGCCCTCTGTCACAATCACATCCGTCTTGCCATCGGCTCTTTTGAGATCCACAATGTCTCCCTGACAAAGAAAGGAGATACATACTATGCATAGGTATGAAACCTCCGCGCTGTGTTAATAAAGTGAAAAATGTGCTTTTCATGCTACTGCTAAACTGTATTAGACAGTTTAAGCCACAAAATACTTTATAGATGAAGCTTTTACTTACAAAATACATTTTGTCAGGTTTTTATATTCTGTAATTTCTGGTCTACATGCAATCCTGCAATCATCCTCTACTTCTGCACTTTGTCTCATTCCTGTTCATTTTGCCTTCTTTTGTGATTGCGTTTAACTATTTTAGTCGTTTCCTGTTTAGATGAAGTGTTTCAGTTCCTTTTTTTGTTCAAATTATTCTTCATGTGGACATTGATTTTGCTACAGTTTAACTTCACAGGTACATTTAAGACTTATTTTCTTTTTCTTCGTGAAGCATCCTAACCAAAGTCTCTCTAGAAGTGACCACAGCAACTGTGCAGCCATCTTGGGAAAACCTCAAGGGAGTTATAGGAGTTGTTCTCTTGAAGCCTTTGGACCCCAGTCCTAGAGAGTGGTCAGTGACCCCCAGTCGCAAGGGGAAAACATGTATTCCTGAACCGGGTACAGAGTGTTCTGGCAGCTGCTGTGAAATCAACTGCAAAATTGAGACGCTGGACTTTCAAAGCAAAAGATGTGCCTTTTACAGTGTGTTGACTTTAGCAGTAAAGCACAGCTTTTACTTTGAAAACGATTATTCTCTGTTTCGATTTTGTATTGCTCCTTTTCAAGTTTCACTACAACTTGGTAGTTAGTTGGTAATTGTCTGCAGAGAAATACGACATCTTCCATGCAAACTATGGGTGAACGTGGCAATTTGCTTATGACCAAAACAATCACAAGGAGGTTTTTGGTGAGTATTTCTTTTTTTGCAGCTGTTTTGCAACATCCAGCAATCACGCGGAGAGAACTGCATGGTTACCAGGCCATAGAAGCTACATGTCAAGAATCACCAGTCTTAAAAACACACACAAAAAAATGTTGGTAATTTTGCCCATAAAGAAATGTTTAAAATGCTTGTTTCTCTCTGGTAATTACAGCTGCAGTATGCATGGACACAGGTTTACAACATCACAGCCCATTAATGGGTCAGTCCAGTCGACCAACATAATCAACTTGCACCCTCCAAATTCACACTATGAATGCGTTTAGCCAAGAAAAACAATGAGTACACTTAAATACACTTAAAAAATTATAATGAAAGTTTTTGTTAAACCTTTATTTAACCAGGAAGTGAAACTCAAACTCAACAAGATTAAAAATGTTATTTTTTAGAGAGTGTTCTCAGCCAAGATATGCAGGATTAGCCAAGCAAGTTTTTTTTCTAGAAACCAGAGTGCGTAAAGAAAACTTTCACAAGCACAGGGAGAACAGAACTGCACACCGATTGGCCGTGGAACAAGCATGGGCGTATGTTTCCCAGTTTGGCTCTTCAGAAGTTTTCAAACCTAATTTTGAGCATTTACACTTTTGTTTTTCACATATTATGAGTCATTTTAGACATGCAGCTGTTACTTCCAGTAACCTTTGAATTTAGAGTTATGGCTCTCTTAGATAAAGGCATCAAAATAACTGTCCACATATATGACTAGATGTATCACCAAGATGGCTGCTGAGTAGCAAAGTATATCGGAAATATTCAATTTCAAAATTCAATTCATTTTAAATCAGTTTTAGTCATATTGCACCACTTCACAACTACAGTCATCTCAAGGCACTTTGGTTCCCAATAATATGGTGATTATTAATGAGAATTTCCACTAAACACTATGAAATCAAATACTTTTAAAATTATGACCAGCACATAACAGTGGCAATTCTTTGTCCATTACTACCCTCTGCTATTGTCTACAAAATAAAATTGTCTTGCACAAAGCTCAGTGCACTTTGCAAAAACATAAATCAGCCACACAAGAGGCTGCTGCGCTTGGTTTTCATTATTAATGAGAACAGCAGCAAGTGTTAACGCAAGCAACTTTCAAAACCCTGCGCATGCCAGGGGCGACTAACTGCCTCAGGACAGCGGCACAAAAAGCTGGTTCTCTGTTAAGGCTTTGCCAGCAACACAAGGCTTGACAACAGTAAAAATAAAAAAAACTGTGGCGATATTAAAAATAAAAAGGTTTATCAAAACAAGCCAACCAGGGCAGATGCAGAGCTTCCAGTTAACGATGCCGACCATACTTAAATCACACTTACAAAGAAAACAAAAGCTCACCTTGACAGGGAACATGGTGACGGTCTCTGGGCTGTCGATGCTGTACCAGATGCAGAGGTTTCCCCGGTTCTGGGCGACCACCACATCGCTGCCAGGCACCCACTGGACGTAAGAGCAGAAACTCAGCAATGTGGTCTTCATGCCAGACTGTATGTTGTACAGATGGAGCTGCAGAGGACAGAGAAAGATAGAAAGATATAGAAATTCCTATTTTCATCATCAGGAAATGGTTTCAAGTCCAGCAGTAAAGGCAAAGTCCAGCAAGTGTCACTGTACATAAGAATGGATTTCACCAATTTCAGCTGTGACTGTTAAATTTAATGTTGGTAAATATAGAGTTAATCTGTCTTAGCTTAGCATAAAATGAAAAAAATAGGTTCTATACAAAGGTAACAAAACCACTTTACAGTCTATCAAAGCTCATTTGCATCCACAATAATATTATATTTTTTTTATATACTATATAATTTAAATGTTTCATAGGAACTTTATGCTGACAGTACTTTGCATCAGATTATCTTTTACTATCTTTAAAAGAGTCATTGTAAGAGTATTCAGAGCATCATGGATCACCACTTAAAGTCAGGCTAAGTTAAATTTGATTTATTTGAATCATCGATTTATTTCTTGCACCTGCATTTGTTGGTTCAGTTTACTTATAACCTCATTAGCTTAGGAATGTAAGTTCCAGGCCCATTGCCCAGCAGACCCACACTCCTTCCACCTGTTTGTTTCCTTTGGCCATGTCTCCACACCTTATTTTATTTTATTTCTTGAACTTCTGTAGATAAACTGACTCTTGGTTGTGGCATCGTCTTTATATTCAGTCTCTGGAATAAGCCAAGCCTTTATGTTTTCCTTGCTGTGGCAAAAATATGTAACTAGTACTTGGATTTTTGGGGTGCATTTGAAGATATAATGTGGTAATTCTTTGATCTATAGAAAAGCTGCTTGGTGAATTTTGTTACCTTTAGGTAGGAGACCTTAAAAGTGAGAGAGTCGTTTCTCCTTGTCCACAGTACAAAAATAGGCCTTATGTATCTTCTACTGTTAGGTTCATAATTTATTGGAATTTTTAGCACATTAGGTTATTGTCAAGCATCCTAAAAAATCTTTTAAAAACTCCTTGAATTAAAGTTGAAAGTCCACACTTCAAACACATCTTAATAGTCTTGTTTAAAACCCACTGGTTTACACAACAGATTTTACTTCTTTTTATTCCATCCATCCGTTCTCTTCCACTTATTCTTGTCTAGGACGAGAGGCAGTGTACACCATGGACACATCGCCAATGTGCCACAGAGCTAACACATAGAGACAAACAACCATTTGCACCTATGGGCAAATTAGAGTTACCAATTAATATAACCCCACTAACTGCATGTCTTTGGACTGTGGGAGGAAGCCAGAGTACCCAGAGAGAACACAAGCAAACATGGGGGGAACATGCAAACTACTCACAGAAAGACCCCAGCCTGGTGTTTGGAAATGAACTCAGGACCTTCTTTCTGTGAGGCAACAGTGCTAACTACCATTCCACCACACTTTTTATTCTTTCTTTTGAAATATACTACCTAAAATGTCATGCTGACCATCATGAGACAATGCGATAGATTAGATTGCATTTTCCTTTTCATCTTCCTTTTAGACCACCCTTCTTCTAACTGGCTACCACTGGAGACCAAAATGTTTGGATAGCAGGTAGAAGGGATCGCCAGCTCTGTGTGCCTGCATTTAGAGCAGTCTAGCCTAAAGCCTAAACCCTTGGCCCACTCCCTTCTTTCTTTGAAACTGTAACCATGTTTGACATTCCACATACGCTTTTGGCTTTATTATTGCTTCCATCCTTTATAGTATAATTTGTTGCTGCTGTAACATCTCTGGATTAACATTATAGGTTATTTGATATATGACAGCAGAAACACTTAAAGTAAAAATTCTATAGGAAGCATTTTGCTAGCAACCTGTTCTTGTAGGTTGAGGTTTACATTAGCATAGTTAAACTCATTTGGCTTGAACAAAGTTGATTAACATCCAGCAGCTCCACGTGAAAACTCCCACTGCAATAATCTGTTCCACTGTGCACTTGATGAGAATGTAGATTCTATAAGCTACAGAGACTCCCGCAGCACTTAATGTGCATGTGTGAGTATGTCAGACCGCCCGCTGATGTAATCAGCTTCCTTAATGCCCTCCCCACACCCACCACCACTAATTTTAATAATGCTTTGCCTATAGTCTCACCCGGGTGCTCAGCTTGCCAACTTTAAAATGCAATGAGGACAAGCAGCCTGTTGATAAGGTCATCTGAAAGCAAGGAGCAATTAAAGAAACATTTTATGACTCTTTACTGTTGAAAAGAAAAATGGGAAAATGAAATTTCTCCCAGATTGTGGAGTGTACTGAATTGCAGTTGGGAAACCACCATTAGTGCTGTAATAAAGGTAAAAGTTAATAACCACTGCAGATCAGATGAATTAACATTTACAGTAAACCTGGGCATAAAAACGTTTCACTGAAAAAAAAAATCTGCACACGAGCCACAAAGATTTTCAGTGATTACAGAGATTTTTTTTTCTGGCACTAATTACCGTCAAACTTTTCTATTCTTCTACTTCTTCCTCAAGTCATTGATGGTCATAAATATTTTACAGTCTCTATCGCTAGAGTTCATTTTGCATATACTAAAAGGAAACTTGTACACTACATTTGTAAAACTGAATTATGTGTCACAGCAAGTCGCACTGGAGGAAAAAGTTAGACTCCACAGAGGGATTCTCAATTACCTGAGTTCTCCTTGTCTTTGCCCCAAGGCTTAAACATCAAACTTTTTTTTTACCCCGAGGCAACAACTGACAACAACTCGCTGCTGCTCTCATCCTCCACACAAGGCCTCTGTGAATCTCAGCAACCTCTTACATATAACCAGAAGAAAATGAATATGGTTTCTAAATGGGGTCTATGACAGCAAAATTAATGTATTCCCACTTATATGACATAAGGCGTAACTAAAAGAGTTATGTGCAAAAATAGCTTTTAAATAGGGACAGTTCATCGTCATGAGGAATTCACATTTAAAGGCGTAATTTGCTTTTACTCCATCCAGATTATTATATACAGTACGATCTATATAGAGATGTCTGCCTTCTCTGGAACATATCTGTACCAATTAGTGCTCAACATGTGAACTTCTTAATACAATATAATGCCGTGCTTACAACAACACACGCATGAGGACCTCCCTGGAAAAGAAAATCTTTTCCAGACATTAAACATTGTTATAAAAGCAGATTAAATGTTTACGCTACACCAGAAAGCACTTTCCGATTTTCTTCTAGTCTTATTGTTTTTTTCTTTTGTTGATTAATCTTAATTCTTCGGGATTCAAAAAACAGCGGGACAAGTAGGCACTGTGTCATTTAAAGGGATCAAAAGCCAAGAAAAGAAAAGTTGGTAACCTCTGATTTAAACCCTATAGCTAAAATTTCATGCCTTTCATGGTTAATTTATGGCGCCCCCCGGTGGCAAAGACGGTTTCACATTTATCTTGACAGTCAGTCAGAAAGCCTGGATGACCAAGATGGTTCAAAACAGAACCACAGCGCCTGTTTTAGATGATGGACATGGCCATAACTAAAGAAATGCCCCCAGCATTGACAGCCTTTTCTACTTTCCTCATCACACTGTCTATCATTTGCCCCCTCGTTCTCTTTTTGCCTCTGGGTCTCTATCTCATTGTGCCGAGGTTTTATTCTTACCCGCAGCTTCTTGTCCCTGAACAGCAGTTTGCACCCGGTTTCATTGAGCTCCAGCCAGTCAATCTTGGAGTCGTGGCTGATGGTTCCCAGATTGTAGCCTCCGGCCAAGTCCACTGAGGGGAGAAATAAACCGACAGATTAACTGAGTCAGACTGCCAGTGTCTGGCTAACACTGGCCTTTTATTCAAGATCACAAATCAGCTAGTTCTTTTATAACTTTCCATAATTCTATCAGGCAGAGCCTGAGCTGTTTCTCTGCTCTCAAAATGTACCTGCTTTGGGATCCAGCTGATATTAGTGTGCTGATGTGAGGCCTATACAGTCTTTTTAATTAAAATGGGGGTTATTGTCCACACTGAGCTAACTGACTTTATACCGCAGTTATTGTAGGTATATTACACTTTAGGAGTTTAATATTATGGTAAGTAATCATATGGGCTGGATGAGTCCCTATATGTTATGACATGGTCAAGTACTGACAGTTTTCACTGAGTTGTATTTGGAACAAAAAAGGGATAAAGCTGGAATTGTCTTCTTTGAGGCACATGTAGATGGATGTGTACGGGCCTCAGTGAAGTGAAGTTCAGTTACATGACGATTTCATTTATGTTTGTTTGCTCTCCTCTTATGAAGAGTCTCAGCAACCTGCTGTTACCTGTAACACCCTCCTCTGGGTGGCTCTGGGGAGACATTTACTTTTGTGCATAATATATGTACAATATGACTGAAAATGTCAAAAGCAACAATCTAGATCTAATTAACAAGTATGACTTTAATGTCTTATTTATAAATGCTATTTATATATGTTATATGTTCCCCTCAATGACCACTGGTAGACTTTCATTATGAAGAACATGGCCTTATAACTTCATTTTTAGTCAGCCCATCATACACCATGCTATCTAGTAGGCCTCCATAATATATTCACCCGCTGCTTAGAATAGTCCCCGACAAATCTACTGTTTACTCCTGTTTAAATAATATTGGCCTAAAACACATGTACAACAAACCAAAAGGCTTCAAGGTGTGGGCCAAAGACAAATATTGATTAGTTCATGTGAAAATCTAATTAATTTATGAGAGCATGAATTACCTTTATGTTTAACTATTACAACTAAGGGTGTACTCACAATGCGCAATCTGTACCATGCTGAGCACATGACACCCAAAGTTTCTTTAACTAGTATGAGCCCACTGCGACCTGGCCAGTGAAAGACTCAAGCACAGTATTCCAATACTTCCTCAACGACAGCCTCCATTAAAATCTCTGTGGTAAATAATTAATAAATATAAAGGGAATGTGAGAGAACAGCCTGCCATAGCTCACAAAAATGGTCCAATTAAGCCACAAACGCGTGAAGCCGCGTGTGCTTTTGAAAGAGACAGACAGCGAGCACAAGAGGGAGGAGCTGACATGCTGAGACTAACTGGGGTGTGTTCAGTCACTGAGCGCAGTGTGAGCTCAGGTCATCGAGGGAGTGGGGAGGGACTGTGCCTACTGCGAAAGCACCCTGAGTGTTAAATCCTTTTCCGAACCTGGACAGTCACATTTTGAATAGACACAATCACAGTCTCGCTCTCAGACACACACACGCACACACACACACACACACACACATATTTTTCTTACCAACAGCAATAGTCTTTATGTCAATCAGATAAGCGAGCTTCTTGTTGTCTTCAACTCCTTTCTGCTTCCTCTCATTTAGTCGGACACTAGACCCACACACACACACACACACTTGGTTTAAATGACATGACTGCATTCAGCAAGATATGGTTTTAACAAATAATAACCCCAGCATTAGTGCAGCGTAACTGGCTTCAGCTGCTCTTCATTGTGTTAAATCCCAGGATGAACCTGGTCATGAATTTGTCATGCTGCAGTGTCCAGCCGGAGGCGAGCAGCAGCCAGAGTATCCGACAGCCATCATTCAGTCACAGAAGGGCTGACAGCGCTGACACTTCTGACAGCTCTGAATACATTAACATAGATGTGTGCTGACTAGTTGGTTTAGCCTCACTGACTCCTGTGGACTCCTTACTGTAATGATGCAGAGGATTTCTCCAAAACTCAATACCGCCATCTAATGGTCATGGCTGAAAGCACTTATGAGAAAGCATCAGGGTTAATGTTTGTGTCTCTGTTTGTACCTTATGTATATAAATGTGTCATTTTTATATTTGTTCAAGACAGGAAAAAAATTGTATTTCTCTTTAGTTTTTCAGTATATTACAAATGCTGTCTTCAAAAAGATAATGCATGTTTGAATAACCCAAAATATTCCTGTTTGGAAGTGAGATATTGATTTCATTGCCAATATGCAAAACTGTCATTCAGTGTAGGCTCAAGCTATTATTAAGATGCTATTTTTGGACAATTTTGTAAATGGATAATGAAAGATGCACTCATGACACTGCCGCTGAATCGTTTTTGTTGCAGGGCACGTTGACATAAATGTATGTAATCGCCTGAAATCTCTGACTTTTAATCAGAATTACACAGTTGCAACCCCCATCAGCAGATCACTAATATTACATGCGCGGGACTGTTTCACATCTGTTCCTTAGAACCAAACAAACCGGTTGAGGTGCTCGAGTGTTACTGAACACACTGCTTCTGCATAATTATGAGGAACGGAGCCAACCTGATGAGGTGGGGGTTCATAAATTCCGTGCGGACTGATCCCAGAATCTCGTTGCTGCTGTACTCCACCAAGCTCAACTCCCCGGCATTAAATATCATGCATACCTGAAAACAGAAACAAGAACAGGGCTGTGAATACAGCACAGTGAAGAATGTAGTTTTATGGACAACATGACAGGACCTGATATATAACCTCCTTCGCCGAGATAATTATGTTTACTAAACACTAGGCCTTTGTGCTCCTTGGCAATCCTATAAATACAGGAGTGGTTTGGGTTTTTTTTTTAATAAGAAAACAAAAATAATCTGCACACTGTCTAAATTGTTAGTGTCTACTCACTGTTTCATTTTCAAAGAAGAACTTTTCATTTCCCCCAGAGCCAGTCCAAGGCACCTGGGAGAGGACAGAGAAAGCAGAATTAACTTTAATACAAATATTACAACAATACTGCGAACATAACACAATTACACAGTGTGAAGAGCGCATTTACTGTGAAAATCTGACATTAATGTTTGTGAAGCACACAAGACACACTCTTATTGCACCATAATGATGTGATTAACTGATTACTCATGTTTAGTTGTTACGTATATGTGATAGAGAACAGAAATTGACAGTTTATGACCAAAAAAATGTAACAGCATGTCAGCTTGCATATTCTCTAGGATGGGGTTGCACGCCTATAAATGTTGGGTCTCTCTAGCCCATTGAACTAAAAGACCTTTTATTAAATGCAGAGACCTAACTTTAAAGGCTTGACCTGAATTTTTGGTCACAATGTTTCCCTTTTCCTATATTATTCCCTTCTAAGAGTACCACTCCTGTTATTTCTTTGTTTTATGGTATATTCTTTTATGGTATACTTTGTGAGGTCCTACCTCGCTTAATTTATTCGTCAGGAGATCTCCCAGCAGAAGAGTATCTGATGTGTGAGCCATCAGGTAGCGATCTTTCCCCATGATCTTCACTTCTTCTATCTCATAACCATAATAGGACTTCAGGACCACCCGAGTTCCTGTGGAGAGGTTCTTTACTATCACCTAGATTTAAAAGAAACAAAACAAAACATAATTCCATTTTTATTTATGGCTTTGAAATCCACTAACAATCAATTTGCACACTGATATGTGATACCTTCAACCTGTTAATCCTGTTAAAACACCAGTCAGTCAGTTCAGTGTGGTGGTCGTTCCAACCAGCAAAGTTAATCGCAAGAGACTCTATCTTGTGTGTGTTCATAATGTGTGTATTTATTGTATAGTTTTAATTACTACTTTGCTTCTGCAAATTAGTGTGGCCGACAAGTAATGTGGTATGCGGCACAGGCTCATGCTCATTCCTATAAAAATAAAAATATTAAAGTAAAAAACATGGCTTTTTTTAAAAGATGTTTTCTTGGAATTAGCAATTAGTGTTGTTTTTTCCCTATTTTCTAAGTGTAACATTATAAACAACAACAAATTATCCACGGGAAATAATAAAAAAGGCAGATATATTAATGTTTGATGGCTTAAAAATAATGAAAAACAAAAACGATGTGTATTTCCAGCATGGCTTTTTTTTTCAGATTACTGTAAACATAATTTTCTGCTACATTTAATTTGTCAATTAAGAAGAAAATCAGATAAACAAAAAGGCTGGATGATTGTTTTCGGAGCTCATCTCTTTCTTAATCATACAGGGCTGCTTGTTGCACCTGAATTCATTAAGTCTGCATTACTGCTCTCACAAAATCAACGGGGCTGTTTTCACATCGTCTGTTAATTAGCAGAAGAAGGAGAGCAAAGAGACGTCTGAAATTGCCTATTTGGTTGTCTGTTTGTCTAATTTAGTGAAATTACAAACACTGCGGTTCAGCACTGATGATTTTCTTGTTGCCTGGCTGTTCCTACCTGGCTCAGGCCAACGTAGGTCACCTCATACTTGTTCTTGTAGATGGTTCTTCGCAGGCAGCAGTCAAACAGCTCCACTCCCCCGCATAGTGTTCCCTGTTGAGACACAATCAACAATTAAACACCTAAAAAACGCAATTTACATTTTCTAATCTGTTTGTTTGTCATTTTCAGATGGTAGCAGCACAGAAATTAATAGTTATTGTAGAACATACATGCTTTCAGAGTAATAATAAACTGTTGGAGTCAAGAGTTGGTGAAGAAAATGGAGGCAAAAAGGCATCTTAACACAATGTTGAAATTAAAGTCACACTGCAGGTTAAAATAACTTTTTTTTAACCTTTATTTAAGCAGACAGTCACATAATGTGCTAGGTCAAGTATTTACAGCGCAGAGGCGTGATCCGTCTTTCTTCCAGGCCAAGCTGGTGATTGTGTAGAGGTTGGAAATTTCTTTAGGTTTGGCTTCATCCCACATTCCTCTCCTCGGAGCCCAATTAAACACCCGCAACCTGGAAAAACATCAGAAAGGAAAAACAATCTTAGCAGAAACATCACTATGAACTTTCACTTTAACTGTGAAGCTGCCACACACCGACCGGTCAAAGCTGCCAAACACCACAGATTCCCCACTGGGGCTGGCAACAGCAACGGTGAACTCCTTCTCTGTTCGGTCGCGGCTGTAGTCGAAGGTCTGCAGGATGTGTCCCTCTCTGCTGTAGGCCACCACCTTCTTGTCGCAGCCCCCCACCATGATGCTGTTTGCACCCCAGGCCAGAGCGTAGGGTGGGCACGAGTGTGTCAGAAGCTTACCCTGTGGCAAGTAAACAAATGTGTGAGAAGATATGTGTTGAATGGTGTAGAACTTTTAAAATAGGGATAAAGAAATGTATGAAGGCAAACAATCTGTAGCTGTGTTCACTCATGCACTGAAGACCTGAACTTTTCCAGACATGCTGGAGGTGCAGTCACATTAAAAATTAAATGTATTCTAACCTTCCAGCTCATTAATACACACTCTGTGTGACGTCTGATTGCATCAATATGAGAACAGTGCAGGTAAGAGTCCGGTAAATTTAAAGCATGTAAGTGGTCATCCTGTTTCCTGCCTCCTGTGTGCTATATGCAGGCAATACTTCATCTAGACTGAACGTGCCATGGTTCTTGTGTCTGTCAGCAGGTTTATTCTTTTAAGTCTTCCTGGTACTTTCTCTGTTATTTTTCTTTTAGTTACTTCCTGTTTTACTTAGTTTTTTCTTTCTTCTTTTGCTCCTTTCCCTCCTTCATCATCAGGAGTCTCTTATTTGTGCCTCCTCTTCTCCTACTTCCACCAGTCGGTGACCTGAAAATCATTCTCTGTCTACCATGCTGCAGAGTCTCTCAATTCCTAAAATGCATCTAGAGAACAGAGGACAATGGAGGAGGCTTGTTGGAATTACTGGAGGATACACAGGTGTGTCCTTCAGGGAAGTGTTTTCATCTTAAGTGTATAAAAGAGGTGTGGCACACAGCTGGAATATACAGACCAAGATGATTTAAATGCTTGTTGCACGCATCTCTGATGGGACTAAGACGTGAGCAGAGGCGTTGAGGATGTGCAATTTGGGAAATGAGAAAGGGGAATTATTTGCCCCACTCTCATTAGTTCACGTGTTTGACTGTTTCCACTTGTGCTTAGGGTTGACACATCATACATGCGTGTGCATAGTTTATCCTGTATTTCCCTTTTTCTTGGGTGTTTCCCAGTTTGCCTCATTATGCTCTCTGTGTTTTCTGTTTCATTCACTTTAAGACTTGATGTTCTTGTTTTTTTGTTTTCTGTTCTTTTTTTTTTTAAATCACTCATTAAAGGCCTGTTCTTTTTATTCATTCTGTGTGACTCCTGCTCCTCATGACAAAGCAGAATTTTTCCTATAGTGAGAATGCATCTGAAAATGATTATTTCCATCGGTGAAAAGAACAACTTTGGACAATGTTTCAACCTGATTTCCCAACATTTTCTTGATTTCATGTGTGAAAAACAGCTCCTGTAGGTGAATTGTACCTGTGATTCCCCTGAGCCTTCATCATCAAAGAAGTACCGCACAACTGTCCCATCAGCATGGCCCGATATGATCCCTTTACCAGAGACACTGACACAGAGCAGAGATCTTAAAAATGACACGCAGTGCCCGCAGAGCAAATGCAGCAAAGCAGATCATTATTTCACAAGCTATACACATGGGAAATAGCTCATAACTTTAATAAGGTCAGCCCACACGTCATGCTGGGACCCTTGCACAACTTTTTGGTAAAAGTTAGGGACAGAAAAAAAATTCTTTTTGTTTTTAATTTCGTGGGATTTATACAAAGAAATCCTAATCACAAAAGCAGTTTCTGCACACTAGTTCCTATTTTCAAGTTTATCAGCTCATCTTAAGACTCACTGAAAATTAAGCAACACAGCAGACAAACATCTGCAATTATAGTTCCAGTTCAACAAAACGCATAATGATGTTAGGCCAATATATGGGTGCATCCCTGTTATATACATATATATATATGTGTGTAAAGATATTTTAAGCACTCACTTTGATGCCAGTGAGACAACCCAGGATTCTGTGGCGTAGATGGTTGAAGATTTATTTGTCTGAGTGTTGGCAAGCCGAATCTGTAAAAAACATCAGAGAACTTATTCATTAACATCAATACATTTCCTTAAAATATCCAAGTACACTGCTGTTGGATTTAGAGAGCAATACAAAGACTTAACATCCCAGCTGGAAAAGGCTGTGAAAATATTTCACATTTACTACATAAAGATAAACAAATACCAATTTTTTCCAGGAGGTTTTAATGCATCTAAATTATGTTCTATAAATTCACTGATGTATATATTTCTTTTTACTAACATCTTTGTATTTATATGTATGGGTATATTTCAAAATGAATTATTTATGATTCCGACAGTTTTTGAACTCTACAGAAAAAAGCTTTGACATAGAAATCAGACCATGTGGAACTAAAATGTCTACAAAACCCCTAAAGGACACAACTGTTATTCTACTACACCCATATATAATTCCTGATACTTTTACTTAATATTAAAATAAACATATGACATATCCAAGACATACCTTGCCTTCAACTAATCCGTAGACAATAGCATGCTCTGCAGGCCAAAGAAGGCATGTCACAGCACTCTGCAATAAAGATAAGAAAATAACACAACCATGTTGTTGTGGGTGATGACACAAAGTTGAGAGAAAGCTGAAAAATGTAATGTTTCTAAGGAAAACAAATCTTATCACTCAATTAAAAACCAATACCAGAATTAACTTTGAACTCTACGAAAAAAGCTTTGACAACCGAATCGGACCACGTGGAACTAAAATGTCACAAAAATTTAAAGAACACAACTATTAGTCTACTACAATTATACACATATGAAAAGAAAACAGAACATATCTGATCATTCTTTAATTTTATATGTCTAAATGAGTTACAATAATATATTTTTAATCTGTTCTCATCGGTTATGCATTTCTTTGTTTTATGTAGTAGTAGAGCATAGTAGGTGCTCATATTAAACATGTTCAAAGTTTGAAAAATAAAATGACCACAGTTTGTGTGCAAATAATCCCTCCAAGCCAAAAACTCAGGCTTTAGATTACTCTTAACTCTCAGATTCAACAGCACAGAGACTCCATCGATATACCCTTCAAACCTTTTGTTTGCATGCAGCAGCCAATCAAACACAGCTGGCATAAAGAGAGGAACTAAAACTACTTGCTTCAGATGTGAGATTATCTGAGACAGGTGGACTAAATGATGATTAGTCTGAACTTTAAACTAAGCAAAGCTACGCTGTGCAAAAGTATAAAAACATATGCTGAAAATGGGTTTAATAGATTCCCTTTATGGAAAGAAAAGTTTCAATTAGCTTTATAACTTTGACAAAAAGCATAGTCACTGCCACTTTTAGCGTGCTCCTCAAGGCAATAACAATGCATTAAATCATGTTTTCTTACCGTCTGAACAAATTTATTGCAGATGACTTTCTTGTCCCCCCTAGGAGAGACGATAAAACTGATTAAAACTTCTGCTTCAAATTGTACCAAAATATAAACTAATGAGAAAAATGGAATTAAGTAGAGGTAATTACCAGTCCTCCCCAATTCTGTAGACAAAGATGATATTGTCGGATTGGCCGATGGCAATTTTCGTGGAATCCGGTGAGAAGGCCATGTCATTTACAACATAGCTCTGCTTTCCATACTGAAAAAATAATACATTTGAGTAACTATTATTATAGAAAAGCAGTCTAACATAATAACACACCACACCATACCACACCACACACCAACAAACCCACAGTGCTCCTGGCCCATAGAAATCCGTTATGGGGGCCCCACGTGGTAAAACTGTAGGACCTGCTTGGGCAAACACACAGGGAGGCCTCACAGTGCAGGGCCCAGATGTGCCCTACATTTCAGCCCACAGTGAGCTACCAACAGTGTGGGTTTGCCCACAGTGGCCTCACATGGGCCCCAAGAGGATGTTTGCTGGATAGATACCCAGTTGCATTTAATATAGATTTTACAAAGCAACTTGGTGTAGGCTACAAATACAAGCACAGAGTTGAAAATAAATGGGTGTTGTCACAATGGCTACACCTATCTTTCATATACAGTCTATGATTCCAACTACACATTTGGTTAAGTGCACAAGTAATCCATCATAATTTCTTTATATTATATACAGCACCTCCTTTCATACACACATGCAGCTCAAAGGACAACGGGATTTGTCTAACCTTGGCGTCCACAGGTTTTGTGGAGAACTTGTCCCTGCTCTCTCCCTGCTCATCATAGAGCAGCACCACCCTGTCCACAGTGCAAACAGCGAACTTGATGTTGTTTGGTGCCCATGCCATGCAGGTAACTTTGGCAGCAAACTCCTGTGGAGGCAGGGAAACAAATCAGTCCTAAAGCACTTGTTTTATAGACTTGCTCTTATATGATGTCCTCTTTTAAAATCCTTCTAATGATGTTAATGTGATTTGTGTATCGAAAATCAGTGTTTCTCGCTTTTTTTTTTAATCTTGCTTTGTTTTTGGCCCTGGTTTCTGTTTTTCTATAAAAGCATATTTTAACTCTGTCTGACTAACTGTTGTCTATTTTGGCCAGTAGAGATACTCCTTGTGAACGGGAGTTAGATGTTAAATTTGATCAGACACGATAGATTTAGCTGTTTTAAAATCCAGTTTAGCACATGCAGACTTTTGGCCATGTATTAATCATATGGACGCTGCGTTTATGTGCTAGCAAGCCTGGCTAGTTAAGTGCAAAAATCCGCTTGCAATAACAGTTCAACGTGGGTCAGTAAAAACAAATTCATGCAAAAAAAAGATATATATATATATCACGAAATTGGTGTTCAGTTACAGCTTTCTAGTATGAACATTATTTTCTGGCTTCCAGCACTAGTTATCGTTAGCTAAATCGCGCTGGCTTCCTAGCACCAGTTACCATTAGCTAAGTCATCAACGTACCCGGGGGGTTAAAAGTGTCTTGAGATACTTCAGTTGCATTCTGAGGGAAGCTCGTACACAGAATGATATTATTATTGCTGGAATATTCCTCAGATTTTGGTCATTTTGCTAGCAAGCCAAAGCTAAGGGCTAGCGCAGAGGAGGTTGGAAGTAAACTATCTGTGATCTCCTTAGTTACCGCTGGGGCGGGACTTGCGGTGCGTTCAAAACAATAGGGAATGTGAATGTTCTCAGGCAGTTTGTCAGCTCTCGCGCTTTTGTTTCTGCAAAAGGATGTCATTAAATAATTAAAACAATTTTAACCCGGTCGAGTCGTTTCAGGTTACGCCACAGGCCGTGAACAGAACTGCTTCGATTATGTGATTTCTATCCATTCATTCTGTTTACTCTAAAGATATTACGTTTTCCGTCATTATATATGAACCTTCAAGTGACAGAATTCTCTGAGCTGAAACATGTCCACGTTTAGATAAGAGAATAGTTCACTTTCGTTGTGATATTTAAATAGTCAAATTTCAGGTTAAGATTAAACAGCTTTGAGGAAAATTCCCTCCAAAAAAGAAAAAAAAAAAAAATGTGGAGATGCCGGGGATTGAACCCGGGGCCTCATACATGCAAAGCATGCGCTCTACCACTGAGCTACATCCCCTTCCTTATAACATCAGCGAATGTAGTATATTTAATGGCATACATCCGCACTATACTTGCTAGCTATTTCTTCATTATATCATACTTGTTTAAAAAAATCATTTCAATTCCTCATATAATATGTAAATTGCTTCCACTTTCTCCTGGTATACCAAACCGTTGAATACAAATATTAAAGTTAAATAATTGTAAATTTATGAATAAGTCTGAAATGTAGCCCCCAGTAGCACAGCCTGACAGATTACGCACTTGTGAAATTTGCTGTTAACATCACTTTGTCTTTTGCTTTTCATTATCTCTATATATTATTAGCCGTTTAAATGGTGAATACACACCACACATTTCACGTCAATATCAAAATTCAAGTTGTAAGAACGTTTCTTCCTGGGCACAGAACAAAATGTTAAGTTGCCACTGCAGATGCGCCCCTCTAGCGTGGTGACGTAGAGGTGACGTGGAGGTGTTAATTTTCCAAAGTGTACCAAGGTGTACCGGAAATCAGCGAAACCCTCACGTGTACGACGAGATATTGCCAATTTTTATGTCGCACAAAATCAGAGACAAAGACAGGAAAATGTTTACTAAAATTTAGCATGCATATTGGCTCTAAAACAAAGGAACTCTAAATTATTGATTCATGTAAACAAGTTACTTATTTTCATGACAACATGCATTTTGTTGACTACTAAAGATAAGAATTTATATACTCTGAATACTTGGCATTGAAGCCAACTATTGAAACTATTAAATTAAAGTATAAAAACTTTCAAACACCTTCCTTTTATCCCATACTTCTCCACATTCCACAGTAATTGTGTCAGTTTTGTATTGAGGCAAAAACCTTTCATTAGGTTAATAGAAACACTAACACTTATATTGTAAGGTAAATACCGTACAATAATAGTGGCTACGTTTTCCTAAATCATGTTATTTTCTGTTTAAAGCATAGAGATATAATTCTTTCATGAATATTTTTTGTAATATTTTTGAAAGTTGAAAGTCCTCTGGTGTTTGGGTAATCAGATCCCAGCAAACTATGGCACCAATGAATGTGGACAATGTGGGTAATGTCAGTAATGTGTTAGTGTTATTTATGGGGTTTAATTATTTAAATTATTATTTAATAAATCTAACTTGGGAAAAAATTATTGCAAACAGCCTAGCCTCAAATTCTACTTTATTTTAATGTAATTTTCCTAACCTCAAATTCAGCTAAAATTTGCTTTTAAATTCCTATGCAATAGTCTATTTGTACTTTTATTTTTATTTTTTTAATACCAAATATGATAAAAACGTTAACTCATTACAGTTGTTTTGCTGTAGACACATTTGGCTTCGGCAGGACTCATGACATCTGTTTTTGAACCACAAAATATTCCTGAATCTCGTTGTAACACTTGTATTTTATTTTGAAAATCTCTAGCGGAAACGTGAAACCTCAGTTCGTCAAACTTACCGTCGCGGCCTGCTGCCCGACTTCCACGCGGCTGGCGGCGCGTGTGGAACACATTGGTCTGATCGTCCCGTCCGAACAAACTCTAAACTGTCGACCTAAACATATTTCCTTTGTTTTGGTGTTCCCGGATTGAAATTGGATTCTTTTCAACACTCAAAGGTTTGTTTTTGGCCACCAGATCTCATGTTTATTCGTGTTTTTTGAAGTATTTTGTGACTCAGTCTCATCTACATCTCTTGCTTCCGCGCGGCACAAGGTTCACGTGGAGACTGGGGCTCGTCACAAATCCATCAGTTATCGGTATCTGCAGTTAGCTTCAGCTGTAATCACTACAAAAAATGGCAAAGATGGCAACCTTGATTTTGGAGGACGGGACGACGTTCAGAGGCCGCCAATTTGGTGCAAGCATGTCGGTATCCGGAGAAGTTGGTACGTGTTTTATACTGTTTTAATTCACCTCAGACTCTCAGTTTATTATTGTGCATAATCCACCTGTGTATAATATAACTCAGCATGGGCATGGTTAAACATTTGCTTTGGTAGATTGTGTAATCTGGATGTGTAATGTTGTTTGCTCCTTTGTGCCAAGACGCTCATGGTTCAGAGCTGTAAAGCGCCAAGTTCTCGTAACGTTTTCCCCTCAGTGCCAAACTCCATTGAAAAAGAGTGGAATTTAGTCACGCCACCACAGCCAGCGCGTCCACCTTCAGCGCCCACCTGTGTGTATTTTGGCAGGCAGATGTGACTAGGAAACTGCTTGCTGTGTCGTAATAGACATGCCGAATTAAAGATAAGATAATAGTGATTTTGGAACAGGTCAGATTTTGACATTCGATATGCGTGACTGCAGAGATGAGTAACGCAACGTTAAAATGATTAAAAAAAATTCAAGCGTAGACTGGACGGAGGACGTATACCCGGGTGGAATGCGACTGTATTCCACCCAGGTGTTATAATCCCTTCGTAAGTTTATTACAGAAACACAAGTAGATAGAACACAATAAAATAATCGACTATAGAGATCGAAAAACACATTGCGTTCTCAATAAACAGTCATCAATGTAGAGTTCATGAGTTCATGTTAATCAAATGGGAAATACTGGTAATTATTGCACTTTCTAGTCTGAGTGATCGCTCAGATTACAAGAGACTCCACATTTATCTGTATTTTCCAACAGCAACGACTGAAATAGTTTTAATATCAGTTAATGTGGGATGTCTTAATAATGAGACTGTATATTATGAACTAAAAGAAAAAACTGGATATCTGAGATACAGCACGTGAGATACAAATATATAATTGTACTAAATATGAGAGAATCATAATTATCTGATAACAAGTCATCCAAGTCCTAATCATAAGAGTTTAATTGTTATTGAAAGTGCATCAGTGTGCATTTAAAAAAAAAGAAGAACTCTGTTGGATTCATAGACACTGCCTTTGTTTTTGTTTTGTTTTTCTCAAACATGAAACCATAATTAAGTCTTAATATATTACATTTCTGACCTGTATCTAGTGTAGTGGTTTATACATTCACCTAACAAGTAAAAAATTCCTGGTTTTATCCCAGGAAGAAACAAAGAGTCCTTTTGGGGCTTGGCATTTGGAGTAAAAATCTGCCCAATGAAAACACAAAAGCAACCTCCTGTGGTTACTGCTTGTGAATAATGGAGCAGCAGAAAGTACCTTTTGGTTCTTGCTAATATGATTATTCTCTGACTCTTTAAAGAAAAAAACCTAATTATTATTAACTGTCTGGCAGATTTAAGCTCTCGTAGTTGATACGATGTACTCAAGAATGTTTTGTGTGTTTAGTGTTTCAGACGGGGATGGTGGGATACCCCCGAGGCTCTTACTGATCCATCCTACCGCTGCCAGCTGCTGACCCTCACTTACCCTCTGGTTGGCAACTACGGTGTGCCAAAGGATGAAAAGGGAGAGTTTGGGCTGAGCAAGGTAAGCGGTTATTTAAAATCCAGGTCAAAGTTCATTTGCAAACTTATTAACATATTTAAAGTGGAAAAGCTAATTAGGATTTTTCTTGTGTGGGACAGAGTTTTATCTGAATGAAAGAAGTCTTAACACTGATAAAACACACTGTCTTATCTGTTGTTGTCTTGCTCAGTGGTTTGAGTCATACAAGATCCACGCTGCTGCTTTGATTATTGGAGAACTGTCTGAAAGTCCCAGTCACTGGAGTTCAGCCAAGTCACTGGACCAGTGGCTCAAAGAGCAAGGCATTCCTGGATTACAAGGTCAGAACCCCAGAATAAAAATGGGCATAAATTAATTAGAAAACTGCTCAGCATCTGTAATAAATATTAATGCATAAAATAATCAGATGCAAACTTTTCAATTTGAATGCTACAAATTGTTTCCATTTTCTTCAGGTGTTGACACCCGCTGCTTGACCAAAAAGATCAGAGAGAAGGGGACCATGTTGGGGAAGCTGATAGTGGATGGGACTCCTGAGGAAAGTATTCCCTTCGATAATCCCGACAAGAGGAACCTGGTCCAAGAGGTCTCCATGAAGGTAACCCACCAGGAGTTTTGTTACAGTCCCATCGAAGCTCTGCCAGCTCTCGAGTGCTAATGGAGGCCGTTATTTATGTTACTGATAAACTAGAAACTTTTGTGAAGGTTTTTTTTGTGGCAATTAAAGCTCTAAAACATAAGAAAAGTTTAGTGCCCACACTCCAGCTCAAGTAAGAGGTTTTGAACTAAATAAATTAAAAAGCTAGATTGTCTGTAGTTGTCTCAAAACATATTGTTTAACAGGTAGCTTGCTGCTTGTTTTGTGCCTGTCAGATATTTAGATGTTTCCCTGTTTGGTTGTCTCCAGGAGCCAAACGTGTTCAATCCTAGCGGCAGCTTTCGTATCACAGTGGTGGACTGTGGCATCAAGTACAACCAGATCCGCTGCCTGGCTCAGAGAGGAGCCCGCGTTACTGTAGTGCCCTGGAACCACCCGCTGGACACCGCCGGTCAGTAACACGCGCTATGTCGGGGATTTTTTTCAGTGGAACTTATACCACTTTTATCAGTGGTTACATAAATGATTGTTTCTCATTTTTTTCCAGATTTTGATGGTTTGTTCGTCAGTAATGGTCCCGGGGATCCCCAGCTCTGTGAGGCCACCATCAACAACGTAAGGAAGGTGGTCTCTGTGGACCAACCAAAGCCAGTTTTTGGCATCTGTCTCGGACACCAGCTGCTCTCTCTGGTCATCGGAGCCAAGACCTACAAGATGAAGTGAGTACCTCAAACTCAACACTTAACACACCTCTTTCTCTTTGTAATAAATTAGAAACCCCTATCGCAGGCTTGTTAGCCAATGCTTGCTAGTGTTGTTGGCTGGAGCTGAACTAAAAAGCAAGTGATTTAAAAGCACAAGAAAAAAATATCATGAGCAACAACAACAACAAAAAGATCCAGAGTGAAATTTTTGTGAAGGTGGATGGTGTAACTTTTTATTTGAATTTGTTTAAGTTACCTTTGCTCCATATTTTTGCTCCGGCCCCACAGCTGCACTGTTGTGAGAACCACTGCACTTCACTGTAACCCTTTGAACTGTGTTTCAAAGATGAATCAATTGGTCACAAGCTGAATTTCATGACCTTTGGTGGAAAGGGTGAGCACACGTGAAGGAAGAACTCGCTGTATATTCTAGTGCAGATGTGGACCTATCTTAAAGTTGTGAAATAGAACATTAAGTTTGGCAGTAAATGCTGTCTCGCTGTCCTCATATTTTGCAAGCCTTCTTGGCAAGATCATTGTGTTCCTGTCGCTGACATTCCTGACTCATACAAGTGTTAATAACGCCTTCAGACTGTTTCTAAGATTACGCAACACACATTAGCCAGTCGGTTGAACGCACCTTTTAAAGGTTGAGCTGTAAAAAGTTGAGTGAATCTGTAGTGATGCGTTCACCGATGTCTGTCTTTTGCTGAGCCCTCTGGTCACTGAGGGCACCCTCTACTCTCTCTAGATACACAGGTTTTCACACTCTCACAATTTCTTTGTGAAATGCAGATTTTTGCTGTCCTCAGCAGTCTGGCGTCTCCCTTATGATCACTGGAGGGTTGGATTGAGCTTCGTTGTTATGAAAAAGGCTGAATAAACACGTCTGCCAAATTCTGTAGCCATATCTATTATGGGAGACTTCGCCGATGGCAGCTTTATCAGGCTGAGTCTGAAGGTCAGAGTGGGCAGCATGTGTTCCTCCTGTGTCCTGCTGAAATGTGGCCTGCATCCCATCAGATTACAGGTTGTTCATGGAGATTCTTTCTGAAAGACTACAAGTGCACAAGTGGTCCTAAAATGTGCTTTGTCTGTACCTGGATGAACAATCTAAAGCCCCATTTGGAACTAGCTGGATTATATTGGTGCTTAAATTCATGTTAGGATTAAGTCCTTTTAGAAGTCTTACCACTCAGTCAGAATCACTGGTCACTTAATTAAGTGTGTAATCCAGAGTAGTGGGGCAGCACGGTAGCCCCGAGTTCAGCTCCACCATTTGGCCTTCCTCTTTAGAGTTCGCATGTTCCGGGTACTTGGCTAAGGTTAACTGGTGATTCTACAATGCCCATAGGTGTGAATGGTTGTCTGTCTCTATGTGTTAGCCCTGTGACAGACTGTCCTATAGTGACTGGCACAGGCTCCAGCCCCCCACAACCCTGATAAAGATAAACAGAAGAGGATGGATGGATGGAGTGTGCTGACAAACTCTGAGGGAGAGGCAGGACAGTCACCGTCTTTGGCATTTCCCCGTAGATTTCTTTTCAGGAATCACTGAATGCCAAGCCTTTCCTTATAGTGGCTTCTGGTTTAGGTTTTAAATAATTTTAAAATGAATTTTTGTTTTTATAAAAGATATTTGTTGTGCGCGATGTTACTATGGAGAAGATTGTCAAGAATTTAATTTATGGAGATTAATACAAGAAAATCAGACTAATGCTGATTACCTCTGCCAGTGAAGTCACTGGATCCAGAAAGATGTCTGGATGTGGATTAATTTCTGATATTTTCTCATAAAAATCAAATCAAGAAAAAACTTGATGACTTTTTCGAGTACTCCTGCTAACTAACAGTAAACCTGAACAAACTGTATAACCTGTATAACCTCTTTGGCTAAATTAATTAAAGCTTCTGCTGTAATAATGCCTCATTAGAGGGCTCCCTGGTTAAGCTAAATGTATAATTATACATTTTGTTAATCATGGAAAATGTCTTTTATTAATCTTTTAATTAATGTTTTAATTAGTGTGTTATTTTCTCTTGTTTCTCAGGTATGGTAACCGTGGACACAACCAACCGTGCATCCATAATGGGACAGAGCGCTGCTTCATCACCAGTCAGAATCACGGCTTCGCTGTCGACCCTGATACTTTACCCAAAGACTGGGACGTGCTCTTCACAAATGCTAATGACCACACCAACGAGGGCATCGTACACAACACAAAGCCTCTGTTCAGGTAACAGTCTGTGAAAGATGGAGTCCAGTGGTGATTCACTCTAGACGTAACTGGCTCTGGTGGCTTAAACGTCTCTGTACTGTCAGAAAAAACCCAATTAAATGATTTGTGATCCCTTTCATCCAGTGTTCAGTTCCACCCAGAGCACATGGCTGGGCCTACAGATCTGGTCAGCCTGTTTGATGTCTTCATAGAAACGGTGAAAGACCATAAAGAGGGCAACACCGGAAAATCTGGTATTCCAATTTAACTTTCATTTTTTATCATCTTAAATGTTGTGGTGCATATTAATTTATTTTTAAATTACTTTTGTATGTACTTTTGTAGTTTTCAGTAGTAATTGGTATTTAATAGTAGTAATGTAACTATGCCTGTGAAGGAGAGAAACCCTTGTAAATCTGGCTTGTGTAATGACTAATTAGTAGCAATTTGTATGTGATATTTTTCCAGTGAAGCAGCGTCTGATGGACCACCTCACTTTCACTGGTTCCCCAAAGGCTGAAGGGCATGTCAGACCCAAGAAAGTCCTCATCCTAGGCTCAGGTGGACTGTCCATCGGCCAGGCCGGAGAGTTTGATTACTCCGGCTCGCAGGTCTGTGAAACAGGAGCCTTTTGGTCTTATTTTGGGCTGTTTGTAAAGCAGTGGGTTAATTCAGGATTTAAAGAAGAACACTTGAGCGCAGAGGACTTTTTTCTGTGCTCCTGCTGATGTTACTCTGCTCTGTTTTCCAGGCTATTAAGGCTCTGAAGGAAGAGAATATCCAGACTGTGTTGATCAATCCCAACATTGCCACTGTCCAGACCTCCAAAGATCTGGCTGACAAAGTCTACTTTCTGCCGATTACAGCAGAGTACGTCACTCAGGTATGGATTCTCTCTGTTGCAACTCTGTGACTGATGAAAGAAGAGAAACTGTGGACACAGTGAAGTTTGTAGGTCAACTGTTTTTTGTTTGTTTGTTGTTTTTTTTCTGATCAGTCATTATTGACCCCAGATTGTGTTTGTCTAAAAGACTGAGGGGTCTCACATTAATCTCAACCCACCAAAGAACACAGAGCAGTTCTGTACAGGTGTGTTTGTAGCTTTGGTGACTGTTGAAGGTAGTTCAGTCTTCTTTTGTGTCTGTATTGTAGGAACTGGGACAGTGGGTTCTAGGACAACATTTTATTTTTATTTCTTTACTGTGGATACGAAAAACTTTTACGTGGTCCATCACATTGTTTGGTTGAACACTTGAATGCAGCACTAGCATTTAAAAAGCAAAGGCAAAACATGAGCTTTGTGTTACAGCCCTTAAATCCACGGCTCCAAGGAACTCAACATGTAAGATAAAGGGTGGTGCTGGTGGACTAGAGAGAGCTAGTTGCTCCACTCTGGTTTTTATATAGATGCAATTTAGTGACAACAGCCAGTAATTAAAGAACGCAAGAAATAATAGTGCAGATTAATAATGAGAATGAAAGGACAAATATTCCCTCAGATTTTTACCTTCTTTGCCCAGTTCCTATTTTATTTAATGTAGTTTATGTTATTATTTTTATTTATTTTTAAGTTTCAGTGTTCATAATACATTGCTGTACAAATGTGCTGTACAAATGTGCTGGCTCAAAGATCTAAAAATCCCTGCTCAGCTTTCTACCTGGCATCCATCATACGGCAGTATAGAGTGGAAACGAAGAGGCTAAAAGGCTAAAACATAAAAAATAAAAGATCACTTAAGCTGCTTTTAGTTCAGTTGCAGAGTTCAAAATGTCTTGGACGGGATGACATTCCCAGTGTGAAATCCACAGAGCTGTTTGTCTCATTTTCATGTGTTGTGAGTGCTTCGTGTCATTCTATCTTGTTGTTACAGGTGATAAAAAATGAGCGCCCGGACGGCGTCCTGCTGACTTTTGGAGGTCAGACTGCTCTGAACTGCGGTGTAGAGCTGACCAAGCTGGGCATCCTGGAGAAGTATAAGGTGCAGGTTCTGGGAACTCCTGTTTCCTCCATTGAGATGACCGAAGACAGGAAAATCTTTGTGGAGAAAATGGAAGAGATCAATGAGCATGTAGCTCCCAGTGAAGCAGCTCTGTCGGTGGAACAGGTGAGGAGACATGTTCGCTTATAAATTAATAGCTTCTGGTTTGTTTTTTTGCCCCAGTGAAGTCTAAATTTATCTGATTAACTCTGCTGTAGGCGGTGGCGGCTGCTGAGCGTCTTGGCTACCCCGTCTTGGTTCGTTCAGCGTTCGCTCTCGGAGGCCTCGGCTCCGGTTTTGCCAACAACAGAGAGGAGCTGACCTCTCTGGTAACGGCAGCATTCGCTCACACCTCTCAGGTACTGGTGGACAAATCCCTGAAAGGCTGGAAGGAGATTGAGTACGAGGTGGTCCGGGATGCCTATGACAACTGTGTGACTGTGAGTAAAATGAGACCAGAGAACAAACAGTTTATACTCACTAATAAAAACTGAGGGTAATTTAAAATGACTGTTGTTTCCTCTTGTTTAGGTGTGTAATATGGAGAACATCGACCCCCTGGGTATCCACACTGGGGAATCCATTGTAGTGGCTCCCAGTCAGACGCTTAACGACCGCGAGTACAACATGCTGAGAAACACGGCCATTAAAGTCATCAGACATCTTGGCATCGTGGGAGAGTGTAACATCCAGTACGCTCTTAACCCCGAATCTGAACAGGTAAGCATACATGTGAAGACCTGGGTGATGAAAAGCACAAATAGGACTATTTTCTGTTATGCTTTTCCTTATTATAAAGCCAGGGAAATGCAGTAATGTACAGAAAGAACAGAAAGTGTAGGTATATACAAATAAGCATGGGTGGTAACATGACTTTAAGTATATACAGTTTATATACAGGGGTGCACATAAGTGGTCCGCAGGTGCGCATTCGCTGTCAAAATAAAAGATGCGCACCAGATAAGAAGTTTTTGTCCGCTACAGTGGGATTTTCACGGCATATTCTGCACCACGTCTCTGTGCATTCATCATGTGTTTGAAGCCAGCTCACCTCCTGTAACCACTTTTCCGAGAACACGCGCTTCTTTTGCGGTTCGGACTCCTTCTGCCATTTCTTTGGAGGTGGAGGAACACCAGAGTAATTGCTTAAAGGAGCTCGCTTCTTCGACATCTTTAAGAGTTCTAAACAAATATCTGTCCTCCTCCAGAAAATCTTATGTACGCAAACGCGCGTTGCAACGCAATCAAATCTGAAGAAACAGCTTAAATTTACTATTTTTGCTCCAAAACAAGGCTGTAAAAGTCTTTCCTCTGTAAATTATAGTTCAATTAGTTTTAAAAGAAAATTGTTTTAGGTATCAATGTGACCGTGTTGAGTAAATTCATTCCATACAAACCAGGAATAGATTTGTGTGAATAGGCTTTATGTATTAGTACAGGCCTTTAAACAGGTCTTGTGTGCATGGGGAGCTGGTATTCCTGTTCCTGGTCTAATTCCCATAACATCTCTGATTGAATTGTATCTTCTATGTATAATGTGTTGCAGTACTACATCATTGAGGTGAATGCCCGCTTGTCACGGAGCTCCGCTCTGGCCAGTAAAGCGACTGGTTATCCTTTGGCCTACGTAGCAGCTAAACTTGGTCTGGGGATCCCGCTGCCGCTGCTCAAGTACGTCTCTCAGCTTAAGGATGGCAGATAATGAACTACCAGGGGTTTCTCTGCTTTTAAAGAATTATGACATCCAACAAAGATGTTCCAGCCTTCTGCCAAACTGAACTTTTTTTTAAGTGGGGTTTAATGTATTCAAGCTTAAAATCAATTTTTGTATATTAAATGACCAAAAAACAATTGTGATGCATCGATGCCTGTAAAGTCAGGCAGCACAGACTCTTTGCCTTCACTGCATGTGGACCTGTTGTGCTTACCTGCATAGTCACCCCCACAGTGTCACACAGAGCCAGGAAACATCTAGCTAGTAAATCATTACACTTAAAGACATCTGATCATTGAAATTCAATCATTTTTGGGTATAAATGTGTTCACAATTTTTCATCAGCAGAGAAATTTGGAAATGTTGGTGACAAGATAATATTCATCACCTGCACAGCTGGCAGTTTGGTTAATTTGAAGTTATTGTTTTGACAAAAATTGCTTTGAGCAGTTTTTTTTACATTTTACTAATAAAAGTTTTTTTTGCGTTTGTATTTTTGTCCAGAAACTCAGTCACAAACTCGACGACGGCAAACTTTGAGCCGAGTTTGGACTACTGTGTGGTGAAGGTGCCTCGCTGGGATCTCAGCAAGTTCCTCAGGGTTTCGACCAAGATAGGCAGCTCCATGAAGAGTGTTGGTAAGAGGCAAACACGAGCTGGGAACAAAAAAATGTAGTAACAAATTGTAAATAGGTAGTAGATTTAGTACTGTTAGTGTTTTTAAAATGTTTGGGAAACAAAGTTTGGTCTCGGTAAAGCTAACAATAAATTCAGATGGTCATTTTTTTGCATCTACTGTGTTTTATTTATTTCTTTGTTCTTATTTCTTTATTTTTTCTGCACTGCTATCACAGCAGATTTCTGATGAGGGCATTAAAGTTTTACTCTACTGCTTTATTTCACAGAGTTTGATCATAAAGTTAATCTTTACCTGTGCAGACAGAGAAGCCAGTAAGTCAGGTGCTTATTATGGATGTTGTGCTAAGTGCTTGAACCTTTTCCTCAACAGGGGAGGTGATGGCTATTGGTCGTAGCTTTGAGGAAGCCTTCCAGAAAGCTCTGAGGATGGTGGATGAGAACTGTGTTGGCTTCGACCACACCATCAAGCCTGTCTCTGAAAAGGTAACCTCCCAAAGCTGAAGTCCAGGTTAAATGGTTGTACTGGTTAAAAAATACCTTGCTGCTGCACGACCTGTTCACTGCACAATGTCAGCAAATACTTTATCCCAAGTTGAAAGATTTTTAACCATTTTCAGCCAACCATGCAATGATTTGCTTCATATTTGGTCAGAACACAACATTAGTGCACTACCCGATAGGTAACCACCTTGCTTTTGTTATGCAATGCCATCGGCTTTTAAGGATGAGTAACGGTGCAGCACATTAAAGCATGTAAATCTGTTTTACTAGACCTCTATCAGGATGGTGACTCTATAAATGATTGTGATAAGGACATTTTAAAAGGTCAAAACTATATTGTTCTGTCTTAACTGGACCAACAGATGGTGCCAGTTCTCCCCTGAGCTATCTACTATTGTAATGCTTCCTGCTTCTGGGTTTTTTGAGGAATGTTTCATTGCATGCTGTTAGTCATGTTCTGCTACTGTGTATGTGGCTGATTTATTTGTATTTATTTATTTTGAGAAAATAAGCCCAAATATCTGAGCTGATGCTCATGGCTGGCAAATAACTAGCAGCACGTCACTTCACAGTTGTTGTGCTTCCTCTGATTACCAGGAGTTGCAGACTCCCACAGATAAGCGTATCTTTGTGCTGGCGGCAGCGTTCAAAGCTGGCTACACTGTGGAAAAGCTGTATGAGCTGACCAAAATCGACCGCTGGTTCCTGCACAAGATGAAGAACATCGCCGACCACGAGCTGCTGCTGGAGACCTACAATCAGGTAAGGCCCATAAGACACAACATGAAAAAACTAAGAGCTGTTCAAAATGGATTAAATGCTGGATTAATTTTCTTCCGTCCAGGATGAGAGCACCATGCCTCCAGAGGTGATGCTTAAGGCCAAGCAGCTGGGCTTCTCAGACAAGCAGATAGCACTGGCTGTACAGAGGTGGGTAGGAAAGGAAATAATCACTGTCTTATTTTAACTTAATGGTAACTTTCTCTTTGATTAGTGTATTATCAGTATGAAATTTTACTTTATATAAAGTGCTATTAAAGAATCCAAACTTCCTTAGTTTGTCCTCTATCACTAAATCCACGTTTCCCTCTCACAGCACAGAGCTGGCCGTCAGAAAGCTGCGTCACGATTGGTCCATCCTGCCAGTGGTGAAGCAGATTGACACAGTGGCGGCTGAATGGCCGGCTTACACAAACTACCTGTACCTGACCTACCACGGCACAGAGGACGACCTGAGCTTCAACGATCAGCACGTCATGGTGATCGGCTCGGGCGTGTACCGCATCGGCAGCAGCGTGGAGTTTGATTGGTGCGCTGTTGGGTGCATCACAGAGCTCAGGAAGGTAAGGTCTACATGAGATTTTCATCCTGGAGACTCTCTTTGTGACTGAGTTAATCTTTTACCTCACTGAAATTGAACCCAGGGAGCAGGAAGAACCGCCTCCATGTCTCAGTTCATTTCCTTTACTAAACTACTTTCTTTAGCGTGAGAGTATTAATTTACTTATTTATGAAAAAACATACAAGTTTAGATCTTTTTTTGTCATTTATTGTGATGCTTATTACATGTATTATTACACCCCAGAGCCAATAATCCAATGTTACTAAATAAGCATCAAACCATTTGCAGATGGGCTATAAGACCATCATGGTGAACTACAACCCCGAGACAGTCAGCACAGACTACGACATGTGTGACCGGCTCTACTTCGACGAGATCTCCTTTGAGGTAAGTTTTAGCTAATACTTGAAACTGTGATTGTGATGAATGTGACTTGATTCAAGTCTCACATTTTGGGTGAAACTAGCCTCTGGGCTCTTTGTTGCAAGTCATCCCCTCAAACTTTCTAACACTCTCGCTGTAGTAAAGGCAGTAAAGACCAGAAGTAAATCAGTAAAATAAGAATATCATAGCTGTATCCTTCCTTTATGTTTCAATCAAATTGGAAGAATGATCCTACACAGCTGGCAGATGAGTCAGTCACATTTATAAGTATCTTCCTTGAGCTCCAGAATGTTTATTGTTATGTTTATCATTTTATGTCATTTTCATAGTCTCTGCAGTTTAAATTATTTCCTTTCAGGCATTAAGATAATTAACAGGGATTCGACAAGCACCCTGTGGTTGTATCATGTCTACTTTATTGGCTGAAAGCTGTCTTTTCCACACCTGTTATTAATTTCCTTGTACACGTATTAATCTGCAGTGTTTTGTGGTTAGAGATGAGTATTTCTATGTGTCTTTCAGGTGGTGATGGACATCTATGAAAGGGAAAACCCAGAGGGAGTGATCCTCTCTATGGGAGGCCAGCTTCCCAACAACATTGCCATGTCGTTGCACCGCCAGCAGTGCCACATCTTGGGGACTTCGCCCGAGTTCATCGACAGCGCTGAGAACCGGTTCAAGTTCTCCCGAATGCTGGACACCATCGGCATCAGCCAGCCGCAGTGGAAGGAGCTCTCAGACACTGAGGTACAGCAGACTGACGATAAGCTAGTTTTATGTCACTGATGTCTCGGCCTGTAAAGTTAAAGATGTTTAACCCTCAAATGTTGCATTAATATGCTAGTAAATTATATTTACTGTTATTTACTATTGTACATATAACACTAAGAAAAATAGTTGCAAAGCCAGCGTTCGATGATGTTTACGTTTCTTTTTCGCTCTAGTCTGCTGTGAAGTTTTGCGAGACGGTCGGTTATCCCTGCCTCGTTCGCCCCTCGTATGTTCTGAGCGGAGCGGCCATGAACGTCGCCTACAGCGATAGCGACCTCGAGAAATACCTGAGTAACGCTGTAGCAGTGTCCAAGGAACACCCTGTGGTCATCTCTAAATTCATTCAGGAGGCTAAGGTAGTTAAAGACACGATAATTACAGCAGAATTATTGCCAAATATGATCAAGTTGAGTTGAGGCTGTACTGTTTATAAATTTCGCAGGAGATAGACGTGGACGCTGTGGCATGTGACGGTGTAGTGATGGGCATTGCGATTTCTGAACACGTGGAGAATGCTGGAGTTCACTCTGGTGACGCCACCTTGGTGACACCGCCTCAGGACCTCAATCAGAAAACCATAGAGAGGATCATGCAGATCGTTCACGCCATCGGTCAGGAGCTGCAAGTCACCGGGCCATTTAACCTGCAGTTAATTGCAAAGGTAAGAAGTACATGGAAATACTGATAAATGCTGTTTTTGAGGACGTGAATTTAAGTTGTTACCCACTTCAGGTAATACACAGAGTCAGATTTAGAGAGACTACTACTTCTACTTCTACTACTACTACTACTTCTTCTTCTTCTGCTTCTTCTTCTTCTGCTTCTTCTTCTTCTGCTTCTTCTTCTTCTGCTTCTTCTTCTTCTTCTGCTTCTTCTTCTTCTTCTGCTTCTTCTTCTGCTTCTGCTTCTGCTTCTGCTTCTTCTTCTGCTTCTGCTTCTTCTTCTGCTTCTGCTTCTTCTTCTGCTTCTGCTTCTGCTTCCTCTGCTTCTGCTTCCTCTGCTTCTGCTTCCTCTGCTTCTGCTTCTGCTTCTTCTGCTTCTGCTTCTTCTTCTTCTGCTTCTTCTGCTTCTTCTTCTGCTGCTTCTTCTTCTGCTTCTTCTTCTGCTTCTTCTTCTTCTTCTGCTTCTGCTTCTGCTTCTTCTTCTGCTTCTTCTTCTTCTTCTTCTGCTTCTTCTTCTTCTGCTTCTTCTTCTTCTGCTTCTTCTTCTGCTTCTGCTTCTTCTTCTGCTTCTGCTTCTGCTTCTGCTTCTTCTGCTTCTTCTGCTTCTGCTTCTTCTGCTTCTGCTTCTTCTGCTGCTTCTGCTTCTTCTGCTTCTTCTTCTTCTTCTGCTTCTTCTTCTTCTTCTGCTTCTTCTGCTTCTTCTTCTTCTTCTGCTTCTTCTTCTGCTTCTGCTTCTTCTGCTTCTTCTTCTTCTTCTGCTTCTGCTTCTGCTGCTGCTTCTTCTTCTTCTTCTGCTTCTTCTTCTTCTTCTGCTTCTGCTTCTGTTGGCTGGACCTCTTCAGAACTATGATGCCTAAATAAAAAAAAAACACTTACTTTATATGGAGAAAAGTTATTTGACAGAATCTTGAAAATGAGTCTTCCACTATAGAGTAAAATTTGAAAATATTGCATGTACTTAAGCGCTACATGGATTTTTTTTTTTCATTAGGTGACCTCATTATCGTGCTCCTGAACCTTTGAAAAAGGCTGCTGGGTTCATTTAAAACACAAAAAAACAATGCGTTAGCGCGAGTACCAAGGACACCAGGAAAGCGAAGATTAATGCAGTGTTAGTTTTTGACAGAAGCTGAGCTTGGTGTCAGACTTTCATATAAGGGTTATGTCATCTTCATGCAGAGCAAGCAAACTAACAAGCTCTATGAAAAATAGGAGTAAATGTGATGCTTTTGCTGTAGAACTGGGAAAACAAGCTACAATGTTTCTTCCCTTTAACAGCCACCACAAATGGCATTGTTTGTCAGTTACTTTAAGGTGTTTTACATTGTAAAGTACAGAACCTGAAGGTCCTGATCAAGTTATGAAAATTAAGCTGTGTCAATTATGCAAAGGACAGTTATGTCTTTTATCAGCACTGCTCAGAATATTTATTCACCGCTGTGATGGTGCTGTGTGTGTGTTCTCAGGATGACCAGCTCAAAGTGATCGAGTGCAACGTCCGAGTTTCTCGCTCCTTCCCCTTTGTGTCCAAGACACTGGGAGTGGACTTGGTGGCTCTGGCTACCCAGTACATTATGGGGGAGGACGTGGAGCCAGTGGGCCTGATGAAAGGGAAAGGGATTGTGGGCGTCAAGGTAAGTAGTGTGAAAGCAATCATAAACATTTCCCTTCATGTTAAATCACTTTTGTCTTTTTCATCTCACTGACCATCACGGATTCCTTCGAACCAAATGTCCTCCAGGTCCCTCAGTTTTCTTTCTCTCGGCTGGCCGGAGCTGATGTGGTGCTCGGGGTGGAGATGACCAGCACCGGAGAAGTAGCCTGTTTTGGGGAGAACCGGTACGAGGCTTACCTCAAAGCCATGCTCTCCACAGGCTTCAAGATCCCCAAGAAGAACATCCTGCTCTCCATCGGCAGCTATAAGGTACTTAAAGGTTTTGACTGACAAAAACACAACAGATGGGGATCCAGATGTGAACAGTGAGTTCAGCTCATAAGTGATGCAGCCGGTAGTAGGAATGATGCATTTCAGTGGCACATTAAAGTCTAGTCACAACTGTTGGTTATGTTTGGCAGATGTTTTTGTGGTTGATCAGTCACATGGGAATAAACAACAGATTTTATGCATCTGCTACATGATGGTGCTCTTCTAACGAGAAAATGAACAATTTCAAGCAACAAACCTTGATTATTTGTTTTTGCAGCAGCTGTTGATGATTCCACCACATTCAGCTGATAACTGTAAATATTATCACCATGAGACCAGATGCAGTTAAACTCGATCAAAACCATCTCAGTAACATAAATGGAATAAAAATCATCCAAACACATTTTTTCTGCTGTGTTGAAATAATATGATCTGTTTGCACTGAATATAGAATATTGCACTGGTTCGATCCCCAGCTCTGTCTGTCCTTGGGCAAGACACTTCACCGGCCCCTCTGGTGATGGCCAGAGGGGCCGATGGCGCAATGGCCCAGGGCAGCTGTGGCTACAACTGTAGCTTGCCTCCACCAGTGTGTGAATGTGAGAGGAATTGTAAAGCGCTCTGAGGGTCTCGAAAAGCGCTATATAAATGGAATCCATTATTATTATTAAGTCATAAATGGTCAAAATCAAGGATTAGTCCTCTGAAAGTGGGGTAGACTGTTGTAGAGTTTAATAAAACAGTGAACAGTAACTTCTGTTACATGGTATGACATACATTGAATCTAAAGGTCAACCAGCACCAACCAGTATTAAAAGGCAGGTTTTGTAGGCCGGGGCCTTTCTGTGTTTCCCCCAGTGGCTGGTTGGGTTCTTGTCAGGTACTTCGACTTCCTCCCGCCGTCCAAAGATATGAATGCTGGGTTAAAAAAACAGCAAATAGAACTGTATGAAAAGACCATCAGTGCCAGATAAGATCAGCTGAAATTGAAACTCTCTGTTTACCACAATAGATTTAAGAAGTTTAAGAGTGATCTGATTTTCAGGAGCATCTACAGAGTGTTCCGGTTGTGTGAAACATAGTAAACGAAATAGATTTTTCCAGCTTTCAGTACTGATGTTATGATTTTATTGTTTATCCAAACTATTTGCATTGATTTGTTTTTGCAGAACAAGAGTGAGCTGCTGCCCACCGTGCAGGCCCTGGAGTCTTTGGGATATGACCTGTATGCCAGTATGGGCACGGCTGACTTCTACACAGAGCATGGAGTCAAGGTAATTCTTTTAACACAGGCTTCATTTTTTTTGGAGTAACAAACTTTATTTAAATCAAAATCGAGTTATTTTGCAGTGGCATATCTGTGACTGACTCATGAATATGGTCGTGTTTACGTATATTTGTTTTTAAATGCTTTAATCCTGATAACCCATCTTTATCATTCCTCTTGAATTACACATTAAACCAAAGATTCCAGATGAGCCGCACTTAGACATGGATACAATGTAACTGTAAAAAATGTTTTATTTTGCTCGAGGTTTTGAAAAACAGCATAAATTTATTTAGAAATTTCATTGTTCATAATTGTGGCATTCACTTAAGTACTTTAATAACACTCTATTTTAAGTATTAATCTATGACAGGATAGAAACTTTAAGACTCTTTAAGATATTGTCTTTAAGTTTCTTTTGTCTCCTTGTACAGGTGACTGCAATCGATTGGCCGTTTGAGGAGTACGACAGCGATGAATGCGCCACCAAAGAGAAGCAGCGCAGCATCATGAACTACCTGGAGGAGAACCACTTCGACCTTGTCATTAACCTCTCCATGAGGAACAGCGGAGGTCGAAGGCTCTCCTCCTTTGTCACCAAAGGCTACAGGACCAGGCGTATGGCTATCGACTACTCCGTCCCCCTCATCATCGATATCAAGTGCACCAAGCTCTTTGTTCAGGTACGCGATCTGTTTTTTGGGGAGGAATTGTTTGTTTTTTGTTTTGTTAGGGGTTTTTTTTGTGTGATATGGTTCTATGGGAACATGAATAATAAAGGGTGACTCATTTGCAGGCTCTTCGTCAGATTGGAAGGACTCCACCAGTGAAAACTCATATTGACAGCATGGCATCCCAGACACTCGTCCGTCTGCCGGGTGAGTGGTCGTAAACAGCAAAAACAACACTAAATTTATTGTAGGAATTTTGTAGAGCTCTGATCGTTTTGGATAAGACAGAAATAAATGAATAGAAACCCCTTTTGAATCCTTTTCAGAGTTATTCCCTCTGACTGTGGCCGCAGGTCCAAGTTGTCATCTTTGATGTTTGTTTCTGAAACAGGAATTCTTGAGTCTTTAAAGCAAAGTTGTTCAAAACCTGAGTTCCTTTAAACAGTAAATACTTCATCTTACTAAAAGCTGTACTAATTAGTTGCACTAATAGTACAAATTTTCATTTTAAACTGAAAAAAATAAATTCAGACGGTACAGTTTTTGTCTACATATTTGAACTCGAACTATGTAGACAAACTAGTACAAAGATACTGGGTGAAGTATTTTGGTTTTTGATTGAATCACAGGTCTGATCGATGTCCACGTTCACCTACGGGAGCCTGGCGCCACCTATAAGGAGGACTTCTCCTCAGGCACAGCAGCTGCTCTGGCAGGAGGAGTGACCCTGGTGTGTGCGATGCCCAACACTTCCCCCGCCATCATTGATGCTAATAATCTGGCTCTGGTGCAGAAGGTAAACCCACGTTTTTTAATCTGTTGGCTGCTCCTGTTTGTTAATGCAGAAATGTTAAGATTTTAGTTGGCAGTGACCAGAATGGACAAGATTAGAAATGAGTACTTCAGTATTCAGTAAAATTTTTAAGCGATATGACATTGACTCCTGTTATGTTGTGCCACCAGTTAGCCAAAGCAGGCAGCCGCTGCGACTACGCCCTGTATGTGGGCGCTGCCACGGACAATGCTGCTCTCCTGCCGCCCATCGCCAGCCAGACCGCCGGTCTGAAGATGTACCTGAATGACACGTACTCCACCCTCAAGATGGACAACGTCTCCCTGTGGATGGAGGTAGGCTGAATCAATGGCTGGATTTTAAGTGTTGCTGGAAGGTCATTAGAGATGCTTCAGCCTAACCATGTGCATCTGTTTAAAGCACTTTGAGAAATGGCCCAAGCAGATGCCCATCGTGGCTCACGCTGAGAAGCAGACGGTGGCGGCGATCCTCATGGTGGCCCAGCTGTACCAGCGACCAGTCCACATCTGCCACGTGGCCAAGAAAGAGGAGGTAAAGAGCTGTTTCCTATTGTTGTTAATTTTATGCAACTTTTACTTTATTAAACAATTTTATTGGATTATTGAGGTATTTTACTTTTAATTAGTCTGTTTTATTATCGATTGCTTCAGCCGTTAAAGTGCATCTTATCTTAATTTTTTTTATTCTTTCCTACAGTTTTAATACTTTTTAATGGTTTTCAGATCCTGATAATCCGAGCTGCGAAGCAGAAGGGCATCCAGGTCACATGCGAGGTCGCCCCTCACCACCTCTTCCTGTGCGAGGATAATGTGGCGCAGATCGGCGACGGTCGAGCGCAGGTTCGACCCATGCTGGGAACACGCGAGGACATGGAGGCACTCTGGGAAAATCTGGACATTATCGACTGCTTTGCTACAGACCACGGTTAGAGAGCATTCGTTTTCTGTCACCAGGCCGACTTGTCTTCGACCGTCCTGAACTGTAGGGTTGTTGTGTTTTGTTTTGTTAGCTCCTCACTCTGTAGACGAGAAGAACAGTGAGCGTCCTCCTCCTGGTTACCCCGGTCTGGAAACCATGCTGCCTCTGCTGCTCACCGCCGTCAGTGATGGACGTCTGACTCTGGATGATATTATCAGACGTCTTTATGACAATCCACGCAAGATCTTCAACCTGCCCGTTCAGGAAAACACCTACGTGGAGGTACACAGACAAACACGCACAATTATAGGGAATTCATTTTAAGGAGACATTATTTTTATGCAGTTAACAGCTTATCCATACTCTGACGAAATATGTTCCTATGTATTTATCAATTACGTGTCTTTCAGGTGGACCTGGAGCAGGAGTGGGTTATTCCTCAGGCCATGCAGTTCACTAAGTCTAAGTGGACTCCTTTTGAAGGTATGAAGGTGAAAGGTAAAGTTCGCCGCGTGGTCCTGCGAGGAGAGGTGGCCTACATCGACGGCCAGGTCAGCATTCATGCATTTTGCTTTTGAACAAGAAAACAAAGAGAATAAATGTAGTTGATCTAATAAAGTACGTGTCCTGTCTCCTTCAGGTGCTCGTGCCTCCAGGTTACGGTGAGGATGTGAAGACTTGGCCCACTTCTTCCACCCATCCTCCAGAACCTGTCAAAGATACTCCAATGGTAATAAAAGTGAATGTGGTAATGATGCAGCTGCCATTCATGCTTTATGTTGTAAGATAAAGGCCCTACATTAATATTACATCAAATTGGTGTTTTGGCCACTGCCATGATTATTTTTAGAGCCAGAATTGACCAAATTTAACAAGAGAGTGAAGTTATCTGCCAACACTAACATGCTTGGTTAGCAGCTGTAGCCATGAAGAAAGTGCACACAGCAGCAGATATCTGCTAGTTGATGCTAAGTAACAGTAACTGAAAGAAAACATGAGAATTTCATTCAACACATTGAATAAAAAAACTTCTTAGATGTAATTTGTTTAAAATGCTGTAAAAGGCACAGCAAACACAATCGAGAGGTTCAGATCAGTGATTAAAGTTGGTGTTTCTTCCATGCCTGAAATGTCTGGTAGGAGGCAAACAGCAGGCATCTACTTGTTCCTTTTGAAATGTGGAGGAATAGCAGCTCCTCACTTTATTTCTAAGAAAGAGGTCTGAGACGCCACCGTTTGGAGGAAGCTCTTTTCCGGTGCTTATATCCCCGGTCTTCTGTCTTATGATATGAACGTAGATGACATCTAAAGAGTTCACAGAATTTGGTGAACGCACAGCTAACAGAGTTTAATTACAAACGTAAGATGAAAACATTTAAAGCCTGTACTTAGAACTGTTTCGAGTGTTTATCGAACTCCTCTATGTGGGTATTATTTCATGTGTTTCATGTACATTAATTCTGCTCCATCAGACTCCTGAGCGTCGGCGTCCAACTCCACCCCGGGATGGAGTGCGGACTCGAGCTGCGAGCCCACGACGCATTGGTGGAGAAAGCCGCTACCTGCTGCCGCCCCGCGTCCACCGTGCCTCTGATCCTGGACTGCCACCAGGTATTACAGCTCCCATAGTGCTTTGAGTTTCTAACAGTGTATTATAAGCCTTCCAGCCTGCCTGGCCTTTGTACCTGGGATTTTTTTTAAAGCTTTCTTTAGGCAAAAGGTATCAATAAGTTAAAACGGGGTTGAAAAATGAAGCAGATGTTATCTTATCATATCATTTCACATGTTCAGCTGTTATGTCCATTAATCAAGTATGGCAGAACTGTTCATTGCCGTATAAAAACAAGGTTAATTAAAGTTGTTTGATGTTCTCCTGCTGATTCTCAGCGAAACATCTTTGCTGTATTCCAGTCATTGATACACTGCGACTCTTATCCCCACAGAGATGGTCATGCTCCCACCAGCCGCTGCTGTTGACGGTTACAGCCATCCTCCCCCACTGTCCAGGCTGCTGTCCCCACAGTCCGGGTCAGGACAGGTGCCTCCTGGTCAGGTGTCACACCTGCAGATGTCTCCTCTGCTTCACCCACTGGTGGGACAGCACATCTTGTCTGTCAGACAGTTCAGCAAAGAGCAGGTACGCCGAAGAAGATAGCACACACTCTGGGAATGCTGACAGGCATAAACAAGATCTCGGGTGTGAGAAAAAGCTTATTTTTGTGTCTTTCGTTTGTTTCAGATCTCACACCTGTTCAATGTTGCTCACTCTTTACGTTTGATGGTTCAGAAGGAACGAAGCCTGGAAATACTCAAGGTATCTCGTAAACGTGCCTCATGTTACTGCACTATTCACTAATTTCAGTTATATTCTGTTACGATGGTGGATGTTCATATCAAACATGACCAAAGTTATAGAATGATGAGGTACCTTAAAGTAATCCCTCATTCCTCATGCCTTCCTGTTCAGGGTAAAGTAATGGCCTCCATGTTCTATGAGGTCAGCACTCGCACCAGCAGTTCCTTCGCAGCGGCCATGCAGCGTTTGGGCGGCTCCGTCGTCCATTTCAGCGAGGCCACTTCCTCCTCGCAGAAGGGAGAATCGCTGGCGGACTCTGTCCAGACCATGAGCTGCTACACTGACGTCCTCGTGCTGCGTCACCCAACACCTGGAGCTGTAGAGGTGGATTTTAGATGGATAGATTTTTTAAAATAAAACTTGTCTTTACATAACAGAAAATAAACACTAATTGGTCATAAAAGTAACTGCAGCAGCATCCTGTTGTGTTTTTTGATGCTTGCTTAGTTTGAAGATGAGTTTTTAATATTTTATGCACGTGACTCCTCCTCAGAGCGCGTCCCGTCATTGCCGTAAGCCGGTGATCAATGCTGGCGATGGTGTCGGGGAGCATCCCACTCAGGCCCTGTTGGACGTCTTCACCATCAGAGAGGAGCTGGGAACGGTCAACGGCATGACGGTGAGCGACATGATTCATTTTTAATTTAATCTTCAGCCAGATTAAAACTTGACATGAAAACATGTTAAAACTGTGGCGTCTGTCAGATAACGATGGTTGGAGATCTGAAACATGGCCGCACGGTTCATTCCCTCGCCAAACTGCTGACCCAGTACCGCATCACCCTGCGCTACGTGGCTCCCAAAAACCTCCACATGCCAGCAGAGATCATCAGCTACGTAGCCTCAAAGGGCATCAAACAGGTGAGGACTAAATATGGTTACACAGCAAAGAGCAGTGTTCACAAATATATATGAAAACCTGCTAATTTAAAAAAAATAAATGTTGGTTTGCAGGAGGAGTTTGACAGCATCGAGGAGGCTCTGCCTGACACCGACGTCCTCTACATGACGAGGATCCAGAAGGAGAGGTTTGCATCTGAGGAGGAATACAAAGCCGTAAGTTTCATTTCACTGACGGGTTTTATTTTGTGACACAGATACTGACATATCCTCACAGCACATCTGTAGTTAGGCCTGATGCTTCCTGCCTCATGCTGGCCTGGTAATCGGTTTTGATATCGTTCAGTTGGTCTCATGGTGACATTTTCCCTAATCCACTATTCTGGACTGCTAACTCCAGTGGTGGTGAAGCTGGAGTTTGTCTGCATTTGGAGTTCATCTTTAGTGGAAAGCAGCTGATTTGTTCAGTTATTCATCACAAAGTTCTTTCCAAATGAAATATTTCTAGAGGCAAAACTATTGTATAGAATTGTCTTAAAACAAGAGGATATGCTGTGAAAGAAGGCGTTCCCTCACCCCTCTACAGATGTGTGGGGAAATATGGAAGTGGAAGCCTTTAGCTAAGCATTCATAGGTGCAGACACAACCAATCAGCTCAGGTCTCATGTGACTGGATGATCCCGAAGTATTAGTAGTAAAATAAGATTAGAGTATTTTTGATCTTTAACTGTGACTCTGTTGTTTCTCTCAGTGTTTTGATCAGTTTGTCCTCACTCCTCACATCATGACTGGAGCCAAACAGAAGATGGTAGTGATGCACCCGCTGCCCAGAGTCAATGAAATCAGGTCAGACACACTCAGTCAAATATCTGACAACAATATCAGTTCCAGCTGTGTTGTTTAAATGTTGCTTGAGCCCTTAAATGGACTTCAAAAATGTCATGTTTTGTGTACAATGTCTAATTTCAGTATGATTTCTTTTAACTAACTTAAATTTAACACACTTAAATTTGAACTGAATTTTATTTGTAGTCCATTTTAAACCCACCTTAGATTATTTGCTATTGTCTTGATTAAGTGGACTAATGATCTGTTTCTCTTTGTTGTTTCTCTCTCAGTGTGGAGGTGGACACAGACCCGAGGGCGGCATATTTCCGTCAGGCGGAGAATGGCATGTACATCCGAATGGCCCTGCTGGCCACCGTACTGGGCCGATAACTCAGTGTGCTGCTTCTTTGTCCTACAAACTGTCAGAGAAACAAATGTTAGACACAGTATCTTTTCTGAAATCTATACATTTCTCATTTCCTGCCCCGAGGGGTGCAAGTAGGTTTAAATACTAGATTTAATACGGAGTCAAAGTTTATAAAATGCTGCTGTAACACGGAACTTTTTTTTCTCCAGTCACACAAATGTTTACTTGTTTTCTTTCCTGCTGTATTTCAAGATTCCTTTATTTTTACATGTCTTAAAACCATTAACATAATTAACATATAGAACCAGAATCTGTCTTGTTTGAAATGAGATGATCAGTGTTTGTGCATCGATGAGCCAAATCGAGGAGAAAAGGGAAGAAACAGGAAGTGGTTGTTACTGTCAATATATATATTTTTTTTATATATATTTTTGGTATCTGAGTAAAATTTGCAGCTGCTGCATCTGACTAATTGTTTAAAGGGACCAATGAGGATGTCAAAGGGGATAAATCCTGAATGTGCACATTTTTACATTTAGACCAATTTACTGGACCTGCTTCATCAGATGTTAGTTTGGGTTGGCACAGTGCTCTGAAAACCAGCGATGGTGGTTCACAGCTCGAGGTTTTTATAAAGAAAATTTCAAAATACAGAGAAAAAAATGTTTTTACCACATCTAACAATCCGATTGTTTGCTTGTTTTTCATGAACAAAAGCAAAACTAATAAAACTCTAACATATTTCTAGTTTATCTGAAAACTTTCATCATTCCAGCTCTACATGGGTATAACGGTACGATACGACTTACTGCACACGTTTGTATCATGATTTCAGTCTGTTTCAGAGTTGTGACACCTTTGTTGTATGAAATGTTTGTTTCCTGTTCCCCTTTTTTGTTTTCAAATGTGTTGCATTAGCTGAAAGTGGAAACGCACAAACATCCTCAGAGCACAGTCTTTGATGATTTTGGGGTAATCTCCGTAACTGTCAGTAATTTCTTACACTGCTAGTGTTGACATAAACTTTTTTTTTTAAATTTTTTTTTATCAAAATCCAAACGGATGTTTGTAAAGTGTTGAACAACTTCTGTGTCATGTGGAGAAATAAATGATAAAAAAGGACGTTTTTCTTTGTGGTTGATTACATTTATTAAATTATTTCAGAATTTTTAGTAACATAAGTATTTAATGGCTTGTTTGAATGTTGTTGTTGTAGTTACGGATGATTGGTCGTCTGTCATCCTGACTCAGTACTGGCAAAGGTCATGTCTAAATTGGCCACTTAATTAAGAACAAGTTTCTCACTATATAAATTATTTTAATACTACAAAGCTCATTTAACAGCTCAAGGATCCACAAAGGTTTACAGCTTCAGTATTTTATAGTTACAGTAATGGAAATTGAAAATTGACCATTGATTTGACAATGAGTTTTGCAACTAAACTGATCTAGCTTCAGGATGCATCTAAAATGCATTCAGGCTGGCTGTGTGGTGTTGTGGAAATTGTGAATAAACTACAAACACCTGGTGAGTGTCTTTTTGAGGTGGGTTTAATTACATGTTGCAATACGGAGAGAAACGCTCCGGTCAAACGCCAAACAGGTCTCTAATGATGGCCGCCGCCCTGATCTCTTATATACACACACCGATAAAAACGTTACACAACACATCACGTGAGTCTATACCAGGGGTCTGCAACCTTTTACACCCAAAGAGCCATTTGGACCTGGTTTCCACGCAAAAGAAAACACTGGGAGCCGCAAATACTTTTTGACATCTAAAATGAAGATAACACTGTATATATTGTTTTTTATCTTCATGCTTTGTGTGAACAACTAAGGTGTGCTGCTTATGAAATCCATGAAGTGCAACAGAGAAAATTAAATTATATTTATGTAATCAACACATTTTGAACTCTTAAAGAAATATAACAAAAGGAAAGACACCAACCTGAACTAAAATGATCCATGTAGCAAACAAAAACTGTTATCAGCCGCCACCCTTATATCGCCTTTGGGCTGTTGGAGCCTTGACCTGACTCTTAAAAAATAATTGGAAAAAAGCACTATGCTGCTGAAAAATGGATATTTGCAAAATTCTGCCTAAATATGTATTTTACCTGGTTAATGCGTGCGGCGGGGCGTGGTTTGCAGCGCCGCTGCAGGGGAGGCGGACGCACCTGAGCGACACCCGCAATCACGCCTCGCTGCCTTTACGTCTGCGCTATCTGTGCTGTTGTGTCGTTGGTGGTGTATGTCGGGCTGTGAGCTGAAAAGCTACAGCCGGCTGTATGCGTACAGCAACCGTGTGTGAAAAGTGCTCAATAAAGAGATGCTCAAAAGCATGCTCATGGAAACATCGTTGGGTCTGCCGTGATTTGTTTACAATGGGACTTCTGCTCCTGAACCTGTGCGCACAGAGTCCGCAAATCGGGGCTATACGAAGTCAGTTTACGCAGGACTGTGAGCTGTCATCTGTGAGGCGTGAACGGTGTTTGTCTTTAACATAGTTCACGGTGGAGAACAGCTGCTGACATAATGTGGATCCGAAGATCCATAATTGGCCTACCTGGGATTGAAAGTCTCGATAAATGCACGGCGTTTCGGCGGGTATACTGGCTTCCGCGAGTGTGACTCCTATTTTGAGTGATGAAAAAATAATAGAATATAATTTTATATTTATATTTTTATATTTCAATATCACAATAATCTTCCATTTTAGAACTACGAGTTAAAAAGAACTAACATAAATAAAATACACTTCAGCTAAATACTTTTAATTTATTTGCCCAAACCAGGCGGAGCCGCAGTATAAGGACTAAAGAGCCGCATGCGGCTCCGGAGCCGCAGGTTGCCGACCCCTGGTCTATACCTTCAGTTCAGCTTGTTGTGGAAAACTTTCCCTTCAAAGAATTACAACCCTGCTGTCACCTCCCTGCCTCCCACAGACAAACCCCAGGCCCCCACTACCTCTCTGTCCAACACCCCCGCAAACACTGTGCCTGGATCTCTCTGACCTACACACAGTGACCTCACTGTGTGTGTGGAAACATAAGACACATATGTAAAGCTATCCTAAGTGACAAAGTGATATTGTTATAATATGTTATCAATAGAATAAAGAAATCTGCCCTTACAGTGGTAAATCCCAGTGTTTCAAAACCTAAACCCAATAAAGCTGTACTAAACTAACCAGGGGGTTAATTATTGCTCACCAAGTCAAGTTTTAAAATCAAGAGGCTATTTAGACATCCTTTGAGAAAATCCTTATACCTATCAGAGCTATTCTCTTGGGACAACAGAGACCTACACACGGTCAGGTGGATGCTAGCTGTAATAGTGACAAGACATTAGTAGCATGAAACAGTAATAAAAAAAATAAACAAATGAGTTAAAAGATATAGATGTTTATTTATGTGCAGAAAAAAATAGTACACAGTAGACTTTAAAAAATGTTATTCAACTGCTCATATTAAAATGTAACAAAAACAAGATTGAGAACTGAATGTGGAAGGAACTGAGCAAAAGTCCAAGGTGACACCAGAATCACAAGATTAACAAATGAGGGAAAGATAAAGACAGGACAGGACTTTATATACACTGAGGACTAGTTGAGGTTGAGGATAAACACAGATGAAGACAATCAGGGCAGAGCGAATAGGACTAATGCGAGATATGAAAGAACAGTCAACTTCAAAGTACAACAGGAAATAAATGGGAACTAAAACTAGAGCCAGGACTCGCACTAAACATGATAACAGAGAGAGTAAAGGATGGAGATGAAACAGAGGAAACCCTGAGGGATCTAAAAAAGAAAAGAAAAAGACACCAACTCTTAATAATAGAAAAACCCACCAAGACTTGGTCATCAAAACGGACACCAAAACTCTGGAACTGAAACAATACATATAAAATAAGGCTCAGCATTACACCAGACTCCATGCACTAACCAGGACCAATTTTTATTTTTTGGTAAGTTACAAATATATTAACATTGTAAAAATGTTTGCAGAAAAGTTTTTTACTATGAAATATTGTAAAATATAATTGCATAACTACATCAATAATATTTACAAAGGGCTTTGTGGTTGCATTTAGATATTCACATTTGGATTACATTAAAGAAACACACTGGTCTGATTTCATTAAGAAAATAAACAAAAAGTTTCTATTTACATTTATTTATATAGTTTATTGCTAATTTTAATGGAGGCTATAAAGGCAGGATTCTGGATTTGAAACCAAATATTTGTTATAATAATTGTATCTATCTAATCATTTACGTTAATTAGCATGTTGCTACCAATCTGCTGTATGCAAACACAAAATTAGTCTTTCACTTAAATGCGAGTCCTTTTTGTCAACAACTTGAACTATGTGACTGGGAAACTGACAGTCGAGTAGAGGCTGCTGGGATCAGCAGTGGCTGCAGCAGAAGAGGAATGAGCCTTCACAGTGCTGTAGGTCACTGCATCACCTTCATCATCACCCTGAACCTGGAAAACAAAAGCAACATAACACTGTGACCCTGAAGTGGATAAGCACTTTGATGGAAGTACTGGAAGGGCGCTTAGAAATTACATCCTTCTGTTTTCAATGCCTTATTTTTCAGTTTTAAAGACAGTGATGTGGATCACCTCCAAAACATGATGTATTCTTTCTTTGTCCATGCTAAAGTCGTCCATCAAGTCTTTTGTACTCACATGTTTGCTGCAGCTCAGTTAACTTTAACATGTAAGTTTAAATTGGAATCACAGTTTGGACAAATTGCACATTAATATGTTTTTGAGATGGCTCGTTTTCATTGTTATCCAGCGCCTTGACAGATATACTGTTGTCTTTTATTCAACTAGTTCTCCGCTCGAAACAAGTATGTAATCGGTTCTGACTGTCTGACTGTTTGTTAGCAGCCCAGAGTCTTCGATGGTAGATACCAATGACAGCACAAGCTGATTTAATCTGGATGTAGATCGGGTCAGAGTCACACCAAATGTGCATTACATGACTTCACAATGACACACAAAGATTCATACACTACACTAGACTTTCATATTAACAATGCTGACAGATGATTATGAAAACAATGCTGATGTCATCAGGCAGATCAGCAGATCAGCATGGTGTATAGCTGACATATAGCACTTGCCCTTATGGGGGGAGTTACTGCTTTTACTTCTGTTACCAAATAAATAAATAAATAAATAATACACAAAGACAAAAACCTTACCCGAACTTTATTGTTGGTCTTGGTGTAGCTGATGGTAGCGTAGGAAACTTCAGGATCCACCTACACAGTGAAGACAAGAAGATACAGACACATGACCAATGATGATGAGAAATATTTAACCCAATTATTATTATTATTATTATTATTATTATTATTATTATTATTATCATTATTATTATTATTATTATTATTATTAGTAGTAGTAGTATTATTATCACATGCAGGGTATGAAATGTTTTTTGTTTCAGTCTTTGTGCAGTGGAGCTGAATCAGTCTGTTAGAGAAGATAGCCAGATGTGGATGCCCAGATGCTTGTACCTCCTCCACCACATCAACATATTCCATATATCTATTCTCATCCGCTTATCTTTATCAGGGTCACAGAGGGTCTGGAGCCTATCCCAGCTATCATAGGGCGAGAGGCGGGGTACAACCCGGAGAGGTCACCAGGGGAGTCGCAGGGGAAACAGAGAGAGACAGACAATAATACCCTCCCAGGATAGACACTGGTTATGTAGCCATCATCTTCCTTCTGAAGTCTTTTGCCATCTGTCTGGTCTTGTTCACATCCAGAAGCAGATCATTCCTCCCAGACCACTCCTCAAAATCATCCACTAGTGCTCTGTGCTGTTACAATTAGTAATACTTCAAACCACTGTAGAATTGTCAGAGTGTAGGTGGCATATAATCCAGAACCTGAGGTGTAGAAGGTGAATGAAGAAACTCGATAGTTGTTAAGCTCCGGTGGCGTTAAATAGTTTGGTGCAGGAACTGGACAGGATGATTTCCATAACATTGGAATCTTGTCCTGCTTCAGATTCATGTTGTAAATGTGACTCAGGATCACAGACAGCTGGATAGCACAGGTCCTCAGCGGAATTGCTTTTATGTAGTTTCTCCAGTTGTTTTCTAATCTGTTCAGAAGTCACAGCCAAGCAGTGGGTGTTTCTCAACTACACCCGTAGGTCCTCAGTTCCTCCATTTCCGCAGACCTGAAGGCTTACGTCTTTGTATTAAGCAGTTTTTTCAGGTCACACTGATCCAGAGCCTTTTGTTCTGAGTGCAGTTTACAGTCCTGGCTAGTAAGATTGATCTATTCTGTGATGCTGACAGTCAAACTGTTAAAGTCCTCTCAATGTTCAGTAAATACACAGCAGTCTGTGAGGCCATGCTGTGGGCCAGCATACTACACAGCACAGCGCCATGGTAACAGATATCATCTACTATGTGTCTCACAGAATAACAACTCTTCATAAATACTTTATTATTTTATCATATATTATATGTATAATATAGTAATACTAGCATCAGAGTCTCAGTGTGTCATGCATTTACATTTAGAGAACACATTAAAGAAGAAGTGGGTGTAACTCTGCTCTGGGTGTAGTGTGTGATCTCACCGAGTCCTGACTGGTTTGAGGAGCAGACCGAGTCTCTGCAGGGTTTAAACTCAGTCCCTGAAAAACAGACATAATCCGGTTACATCAGGTGGTAAACTGTGTCTGTGAAGGCAGTTTAGTTCTTGTTAACACCGCTCAGAGATGATCGGATTTGTTGTTTATTTAATGTCAGTTGAAGAAACATTTAATTATTTATAGTAAAACTCACAGCATCTTCATCCATCTGTGTTTTGTTTCCTGTAAAGACAAAAAAAGTCAACTGTAACATTCACTTGAAAACTTATAGAAGTTTTATCTGTAAATGTTCTCACCTCTAGTTCTCTTCCATCTGATGAAAAACACAACAACTATCAAGAGTGAGACCAAACCCACAGCTGGAATGATGAACCACTGGACACCTGGCAAAAGGAGAAAAACAAAAAGCCTCTAAAGCATTTTCTATTTTAAAATATGGAAAATATGACTAAAGTGGGCTGCTGTGTTTAAAAAGTCAGCTGGTATAATGTCAGAGACATTCACTTTCATTCACATTATGTGAACCAAAGTTCACAAAAAAAAAAAAGAAAATCTCATGAACAGAAAAGTTTGAGTTCAGATGTGTGATTTTTCTCACAGACAACGATTAAATGAATAAATGTATCTCCACCCACAGCCATGTTACTCAGAGACAGATTATTATGTTTAATACAAAAATGAAAACATCTTCAGACCAAAAGTTTCCATCTTATGTTTCTTGTAGGATACATGTCTGACTGTCACTCAGCTAAATGTACATAAATGTAATGAAATGACTGGAATAAAGATATAAAAACCAAAATAGAAACATAAAAAGTCAAATATACATTACAGTATATTTTTAACTTTTCATTTGCAGTCACATGGTTGAGTTACCATGTTGTGAATCTCCTGACGGTTTGTTGTTTGCTGTCGTGCTTTCACTTTCCACAGTTTTTGCTGTTGTATATTCTGAAATTAGAAGTTAAAATGAGAGAGAGAATGTATTTTTCATGTGCTGTAAATCATATTAAAAGGCCACTTTGAACTGAAAAATAAATAAATATTTTTGGTCAACTTAGTTTTAGTAACATCACCTGATTTTAGAAGTGTCTTAATTGTTGTGGTTGTTTCAGTTTTTCTGGCTGGTTTCTTTGTTGTTTTTGTGTCACCTGAATAAATGAAACAACACAACATAAAACTTTTCCATGTTTTTCATCTGTTGTAAATTCAAGCTTTAGCTGATTTTAGTCGTATTAAATAGTTGATCATGATCTCACCTGTTTCCTCACCTGAGGTCTGATGGCTGAAGGTAAACAGCTGCACTTTTCCTGTTTTAGTATCAGTCACTTCACACTTCAGTATTTTATGATGTGATGAGTATAAGTAATGATTCTCCAGAATAGACACAGTGGTGGAGCAGTCAGTCTGTGAAGTCACTATTTGTTCGTTCTCTTTGTTCACATCTTGACCTTTAAGCAGCCACTTCACTGTGTGATGACACTGTTCATATGTCACCACAGAGCAGCTTAACATCACCTTCTTAGTGTCCTTATGTTCAGTCACTGGTGAACATAATGTCACATAGTGAGACACAAAAAAGTGCATTAGGACCGATATATTAATCACTTTAAGTTTAATTATTTAATTATTATAAATATGATTAATGTGTTTTGTTCCAAGAAGAGTTTGAGCTAAATATATTTTGATGTAAATACTCACAGGTAATAACAGAGAGACGAGCCAAAGACTGATGAACCAGAGTGTGTTTAGATGGTGTTTCCTCGACTTTGTATTGTCGACAGGAATAAAGACCAACATCCTCAACTGTGAGATTCTTTATAAGCAGAGAACAGTTCGCTGTAACACTCAGTCTGTCTGATTTAGTTTTGGCTTCTTCAACAATCTGTCCAAGTTCGATCAGCTCTACTGTTTCTTTGTTTCTTGGAGTAAAGATCCACGTAGTACCATCACAGTTATTCTGCTCATCTATCACATTTAGACAAATCAGAGTGACGTCATCTCCAACTTTCATAAACATGGATGTTTCATTTACAGATACTGTTGAGAAGATTGAAGAGAAATATGAAAAATAAATTAGAGTTCAGCAGCTTTTACAGTCAGAGTGAAGATCATTTCAGACACAAGTTCATAAACAGAGCATGCTCAGCTGTCTTATTTACTGTAAAGGTTTGTGATTCCAATAATACTGATATAATCTAGTTTGACAGCTATTAAAATGTTTCCTGTATTCTTACCTGCAATCTGAATCATCAGCATCAGACATAAAAACATTTGAATCCATCTGAATTCATCCATCGTGCTTCTCTGTCTCACTTCTTTCTTGTTCTCGATCTCGACTGTCACAGTCTCTGAACTGTTGACTCTTTAAGACTGTTTGTACTTCCTGTTATTTGTCAGTCGTCACATCCTCACCACAACTTTAGTAATTATCAGTTCTTTCCCTTTTTTGTTGATGTTCATGTTTCATAGTGGAGTCGATCAGCTGAACTCTCTGAAATTCATGAATGCATTTTTATAAAGAAAAACTATTGTAAAGAGAAATGATAAGAAGACTCAGCAGGTGGGCATTGTGTCCTTTTGTGTCAATGACGTGTTTGACACCATGAAAATAAAAAAAGATGACTGAGGACGATGAATGTGTGAAGATTGTTAGTAAAGATAAATGTTTCCATCCTCTTTCTTTTAACAGAGCTTGTTAGAAAACAGACAGCACATAAGAACAAACAGTCGAAGCGTCAAACTCCTACATGCAGGCTGATGTCTAAGAGATGAAGACATCCAAGTGCAGCTATAGAAAATACATCAGATAAGATATTTTAGTGGACTGAGACCCTCCTCTTCCTCATTGTTAACATGAAGTTATTTCTTTCTGAGAGCTGAAGAGGAAGTGTTTCTGTGAGAATGTGAGAACCGCAGCAGCAGCAGAGCTCTGGATGTTTGACTCTGTAATAATGACCAGATAAACATCAGAAACATAAATGATTAAAACACTGATGAAGCCTCTGTTTTGGACCCATTTTCTCATTTTTCAGTTTGTCCATCTTTGACTCGTCTTGTTTCACCAACCACTAAATGGATCTCTCTCTTCTCTCTCCTCTGTTCTAAAAATGAGTTTGGGGAATTACAATATCCTCTCATCATGGTGAACTAAGGATATTTTATATTTTATGAGTGACAGTCAGGAGGATGCAGGACAGAAAATGAGGAGGCACAAATGAGAGGAATGAGAAATTCCTTGGGAGATGCAGGTGTGATTAACAGGTGACTCGCCTCTCGCCTCTGTCAGTGCTCCCCAGGGTGGCTGTGGCTACAACGTAGCTTGCCATCACCAGTGTGTGAATGTGTGCGTGAATGGGTGGATGACTGGATGTGTAAAGCGCTTTGGGGTCCTTAGGGACTAGTAAAGCGCTATACAAATACAGGCCATTTACTGTATGCAAAGTGACAGACTGAGGACCTCTGGTGGACAGAAAAGGGTACTACATGAAAAAAGAGCTCAGCCCTAAACTGTGACAATTAATAATTTATTTTGCATAAATACAGTTTCACCTGCAGCAAACACTGAAACTGGATAGAAATTTGTTTTAATATTGAGATCAAATTATCATAAACAAAACAGGATATTTATACAGATTCTAAAGATCATTAAAGGCATGTTATAAAATGTACATTGGACAAAAACACAATTGGGAAATTAAGAACATCTTTAATCAGACTAAAACAAAAATACCATGGAACACACACACACACACACACACACACACACACACACACACACACACACTTGTGGACAAAATGGACTCATCATATCTAAGACATTTAATGTGTAAAACCAGATGAGATGATACTGATAATATAACAGCAGTGATTTTATCAGCAAGTTGTTGATCAGTGCAGTCTGATAGAAACAGCAGAGTTTCCCACATCTTCACCTCTATCATAATGTACCTGCCAAATAAATTATTATTAGTCCTTTATTTATCCAGGTAAAAATCTCATTTCCAAGATAGACCAGGCATCATGGCTGCAAAAGTCAAAAGCAAATGCATCACATAACTACATAACAATTAAAAAAATACAATATTCCTACAAACATGTGAGAAATATACAACAACAGATCATTAAGAGTGACATTAAAAACAATCACACTGACTAAAAGAGTTATTCTCTCCTTTCTTTAAGATGGACTTACAACGTAACCATTTCTAACATTTTCAGTTCCTTCTGCAGATTATTCCAGGAAACAGGGGCAGCAAATTTAAAAGGTTTTTTTCCTAATTCTGTTCTGATTTTTGGGACAATAGATTGTATGATATTGTGGGAACGATAGTGGCTGCTATCATATGTACCTGTCACATAAATAGAAACAAGATGAAATATATCAGATTGGATTAAGACTTTTTTAAAAAAAAAATCCTGTCTTGTCTGAGAGTGTTTGCATTCAGAATCATGATCTGAATGTGATGTTGTGCCAAACACATTTGCTTCTCCAACATGAGCTCTACAAATTCTTTACAGGCTCCTCTTGTTTTTGTTTCCTTGACCTGTTTATTTTTTCATTTCTGTTACATTTTTTCTGTTTTTACAGGATACATGTAATGACACACCTGCCCCCAAAGGCCATTATATGGTGCATGGTGAAATGTCATTAGCTGCAATGACTATAGATGTAATTAAAAAGGAGGGGTGGGTCATTGCCCAGTACAGCCAGCAAAGACACATGAATGGCCCAACCCACTGCGGTCTGTGCAGCCCACGTCCCCTCCTAACACACACACTCTTCACTCTGCTGCCTTCTGGCAAGAAGTACCAGAGCATTCAGGTCCTCACTGCCAGACTGCGAAACAGCTTCTTCCCTCAAACCGTCAGACTCCTGAACACTCAGTGACACACACATCACACACACACACACACACACACACACACACCTTCATACACGTCACTCCCTCAAGCACTTATCTGCACAATCTCCTACACGCACATGCACAACTTAATGGAAATATAAGACTGGGAGCTGGAAGACTAACTCCACTGGAGAAAGCCAGCTAACAATTGGCCGAGTAAGCGCCCCCATTCCCCACACCCCGCCACAGGGTCCAACCAACTGCTAACCTGAGTTTGCAGTGACAACGCCTCAGAGCACCACAGTGCCTGAGGCAGCACCTGTTGCTCCCACTGCAAATACCAATTGAGAGCATTTAGATGAGTCCCAAGTCATGGGACTGCATCCCAACCACAGTTATTTTCACACCTGACAACAGACACACACAAAAAGGACAAACTAGTAAACTAGTCTGAGTCTGAGACAAGCTTCAGCCAGCAATTGATGCCCCCCTCCCCACATCTCCAAAAAAGGGCCTGAGGGCATCGAAGAGCCCCTGAGACACAGCCAGGACATACTGATGTAGGTCAACCCACCCCATAGAGTGAAGCAGCCAAGGGGGGCTAAACCACTCCCAGACAGGAGGAGACCCAACCAAAAACTGGGCAACACCAGGGAACCAGGGCTCCAGGCCCTGCAAGTGGAAGAAGAGCCCAGCCACCAACCAGGAGCAGCTGCAGCCATGAGCACAAAATGCAGCACATCCCAAGACTGCAAGGGAGTCCCCACCCCAGCCCTTCACCACCACCTGAGGACGGTGCAGGAAATCTAGATGACTAATAGATTTAATTTTTTATTTGGAAATATCAACATTGTTGTTATCAACATGACACATATGAATACAGATTATTTATAAACAAACATGATTTATTATGTGTTACGTATTTATTTATTCAGTGCATGTGGGTTATTTTTTGTTGTTTGACATTTTCCTGTTTTTTTTTTAACTAGTTCATTTATTTCAGTTTTAAGAGATTTTTTAGGATTTTAGGATTTTTATTATGTTATGCTTAAAAGTACATTTCATTATCTAGATGTGTTTGCTCTTTCAGTGTTCAGCTTAAATAGAGAAGTTACGCTCTGTTCAACAGGAAGCCTGCATGCAGCACAGTTCTATTTTATCTCTTCCTGTACATGCTACACGAATATGCTTGGGGTATAAATAAAACCTGACAACTGTTCCAGGGCGCGAGTCTCCCTGAGTCTCACCCGTGTACACGTTAACCTGTCTGAGCGTCTTTATTCTGACCTGAGTTGCAATACAGGAAAACTCCTGACATTTCTTGGTCCTTCGAGCCGGATGGGACACAGCACTTTTGTTTTACCCCACAGGAAAACCTCATCGAGTCCTGACGTCGTGAGAAGCCCGCGCTGAAGTCTGTCGACAGCTCCTGTCCAGGTACAGGATAAAGACCAGAAGCGTGAATTCGGGTTCTGGCCAGCGTTTTTAAAAGTGGTCCACAGCGGTGGGGGTCGATGAGGTAGACCTGAGAGACCAGCAGTGAATCAGCAACCAGGTGAATATTAACACTCTGAGACACCTCGCGTAAAACGTATAGGCTCGCCCAGAGGGGCTGGTAGCATTTTAAAATAAAATAGAGCTCGTCTGGGACTGGTAGCTCCCCCGTAGTGGGTAAAGTAGGCTCGCCCAGAGGGGCTGGTAGCGTTTTAAAATAAAGATAGAGCTCATCTGGGACTGGTAGCTCCCCCGTAGTGGGTAAAGGTAGCGCGCGTATAAAGGTATTGTCTTGTTTTTGTATTGTTTTATTTTTGTTGGTGGAATAAGTTGATTTTACAGCACAATAAGGAGGCTGAACTATTCCACTATTTTGTTTGCTGTTGGCCACCCAAGTACTGGTGAAAAGAGAGAAACAGGTCGTGTTTCATCACGTAAAGGTGACACCGCTTTCAAGAATAGCTTGAAAGTAGAAGGCCGTGTCTATAGTATAGTATATACTATAATTATAGTATACAATTATACTATTGTATATTAGTAGTAAAGTAGTGTATTGTAATATACTATTGCTGTTATAAAAAAGGAAAAACAATACAATGATAACATTAATAATGACATACTATTAATAAGAAGAGGCACCTCAGTCAGTTATGATGTGAGGTGGATGATTGTTAAAAGTAGTCTGATTCGAGCTTAAGGTTTGCTCAAACTCAGTACAATGATATATGAGATGAAGAAAATAAGGAAATAACTACACTAATCAGGTGCATAGAGACACTTGACCTGCTTGTAAACCTGTCATCTTAGATGAGACTTTGTTAAGATGAAGAGCAAACCTATACTAACAACTAATGAGCCAAACCCTGTATACAACAGCTAAAGCTACAAGATTGAGAAGCTGAATTAAATATGTGGACACTACCAAGCTAATGAGGAGCGGTGACGCTCATGGAGATTGTTGCTTTCGGTTTAGAGTGTTATTGAGCTTTATAACTATTGTTTGCAAATGTTGCTAAATGCCTGTGACTGAGATGCTGGTTTTGCTCACTACAATTGTATAAATAGAGTTTGAATTCATTACAATATGAAAGCATATTTTGAGTGATTTTAACTGTGTGAATGCTGTGAGTGGTAGGTTTTGAGTGACTGGGTGTGATCTGTACAGAAATAAAGAATTATGTTCACTCACTCATAGTAGAGTGAGTGAACAAGTGGAAGTTTGAGAGAAAAGGCAGTGTGTGTGATGATTCCTGATGTCTGAAAGAGCTCTATTTAGAAGTGTGAGTGAGCGTGACATAAGGGTGTTGGTATTAGATCAAGATTTAGTAGAATTAAAGAGGGTTTATAGACTATGAATACAAAGAAAAACAAAAGAGTTCGATTAGTCTGCAGAAACAGGAAATATGTGTGCCTGTGGTGTGTCAAGACAGCCCACAGAGAGAAACAGAACTCTAAGAAGATGAAGCGAATGAATGTTTTAGGAAAAGTAATGATAATGATATTAATTGTATGCTTCAGTGTGTCAATACAGGTGGATTTCTCTCAACCTGGAACCTTGAGTACAGCGTCAAAAGCATAGATAAATTGGGAAAGTGCGAGTGCGAGAATACAGGGTATAACTGGGTTGAAACTGAAGGCTGAACTCATGATTGTTTAGAGATGTCCGCCATGTCATAAACAAAAGAAGGCAAAATAATGACAGAAATAATTGACAACTATATTAATGAACAGACAACACATACTCAAATTGTTATATGTGAAATTATTTTTGGAAAGGGTCAGAAGAGAAAATTTGAATTTAGAACTCAGTGATAAGATGCATGAATTAAACCTTATTGCAATAAACACTTGCAATGAAGAAAGCAGCTTACACTCAATTAATATGAACGCAAAGCCTTGATGCCATAGGCAATTTGTTTTGTTTTTGTTTGTTTGCTTAGTAAGTTTGGAAAACGAATTTGTGATCATATTTGTGATCACAGTGACACATAATGATTTGGGCATATGATTTGCTGATTCCTAGTTTTAGAGCTGTGAGCTATGAACTGTAAGCAATGCAAGGTTTTTCCTAACTCAGAAGTTTGACACATGCCAGACAACTTTCCTATGCAGGCATTTTGCTTACACTGTCACACATCAGAATTGCTGTATGCTGTATCATGCGCTGACCTTCACAGCACCCCACAGGCTGGTTTCGTTAATATCTTTGTAGACGGTTCAGCGTCCAAAAGTAGCCTTGGGCGGAACTGTGTAGGTTATGCGGTAACCACAGTAGACACAATTTTAGAAGCAAAAGCACTAACTTCCTCACACTCTGCACAGAGCGCTGTTCTGTGCAGCTCTTCATGCTGTTACACGTGCCTGTCACCTGCATGAGGGACAGGGCATAAACATATACACTGACAGCCAATATGGCTTTGCAGCTGTACATCATTTTGCAAAAATTTGGCAGAATAGAGGGATGGTTAGTGCAACATGGAAATCTTTTAAAAGCACTGTTGGAAGTGATATATTGCCTGAACAGTACAGTTAGCATTATGTAAATGTGCTGCACACCAGAAAGGCAACTCAGAGGTCACTAAAGGCAGTAACTTCGCAGATCAAGCCGCAAAAGCAGCAGCACAACAAACTATAGACACATTAATGTCTGACTCCTCAATGCAAATACCACTTGATGTGCTTATAAATGGACAAAAAGCCGCACCAACTACAGAACGAAGGAAATGGTTAAAAGGTGGAGCACAGCTAGAAAATGATTTGATGACTTGTAATGGCAAACCAATACTACCAAACTCCCTACACATATCAGCAGCATTATTGACACACACAATCATGTGTCAACAGGAGGGAGGGGTGGTAGATAAAATTTCGGAAATTTGTCAGAACATGCATGATTTGCCAAAAACATAATGCGCGTAATGCACACCACCTCATCCTCTTCATACAATCCACATGGATTTTATTGAGCTAAATGAATGCCAAGGCTCAAAATACGCTCTAGTGATCATAGACGTATTCTCAAAATGGCCAGAAATCTATCCAGTAAAAAAAGCAGACGCCATCTCAGTAGCAAAATGTTTATGCAACCACTTCATTCCAACATATGGCATCCCCACTCTGATAAGATCAGACAATGGGACACATTTTGTTAATGAAGTAATCAGTAAGGTCTCTGAAGCACTAGGATTCAGCATCAAACACCACTGTGCTTACCACCCCCAAAGTGCCGGACTTGTGGAAAGAACTAACGGCACAATAAAACAGAGACTGAGAAAATGCATGGAAGAAACAGGGAGACCATGGCCTGAGTGTATAGGCCTGGTAAAAATGTGGATGAGACTGACACAAAGTTCTCAGAAAGTCACACCTTTTGAAATCATTCACGGTAGACCATTTCCACAAGTGAGCTCATAGATAAGTCAATAAGAGAAACTACACTAGCCGAATGGATGACTAAATTACTTGAAAATAAAGAGATTGTTCTAAACCCCTAAACAACCAACTGCCGAGTGATATCTCTCCAGTGTCTTGCAGGTTGAAACCAGGTGATTGGATCCTGATCAAAGTACTCCAAAGGAAAAATTGGAGTTCACCAAGGTGGGAAGGTCCTTATCAAGTGCTACTCACCACACCTACTGCCTGCAAAATAGCAGAAAGACTGTCTTGGATCCATCAAAGCCACTGCAAAAAAGTGAGTGAGAACCTAAACGTTTAGACGCCGACACCCCTAACTCCTGGTGATCTATTGGTGGAGGGAGGGCTGATTGTAAAGAGCATTTGAAATATATATGGTTTAATTTTACAAATACTGTTTTATCATGATTGTAAAAGGAAGTGAATGTGGATGTGATCGGTAGCTGGACTGTGAGAATTTGCGATGGAAAGTATGAGAAGTTTGTAGAAGTGTGTATGTATGAACTGGAGTATCTGCATGAAATCCACCGAGCAGCTGCTCACTTTAGTTTTAGTTCAAGATCCCTCGCCATCCTGGAGATGCTCGCTGACCTCTCTGCATTCCTTCATACATAACTGGTATGAACTGGTCCAATTTCAGATGGCATACTGTTCCAGATCATTTTCTAATGACTTCATTTCATTGTCTCAGCCACAGATGATAACTGGAGACAGACAAAGCTATAAATAAAGCTACAGAAAAATCGACTGGTGGCCTATAGAAACCATGTCCTCCACCCTCTGGAAACATGGGACCACAGAGCTCATAGAAGCAAACTCTCACATGTGGGGTTCAAACCAACAACCTTTCACCTATAAACTTCTGACTCTCAGTCCTCTGCTGAACCACATTTCACTCAACAAATTCAAAATAATCTCTGAAATGTTGTTTACAGTATCAGAAATACAACATTTAGAAGTTTTAGTTATGTTGGATTACTGAGTTTTGTACTTACTGTGTTTTTATCCATCTGTGTTTTCTTCCCTAAAATGAGAAAAAAGTCAATTTAATATTAAAATGAAAATTCAAAATCATTCAAACTTCTCATGATTAAATTTACCTTTAGTTTTTGTCCACATGTTGACTGTCACAGCTGTTATTGAAAGTGCTGCCAATCCCACAGAGACAATTATGAACCTCAAAGATACAAAATCTGAAAAAAGTGAATCAAAACTTCTAATTATTCACATGACTTCTTTGCAGTTTTCTGTTTAAATTATTTTACTTATTTATTATGTAATAGTTTAAATGTAAAGTACACAATAAAGTTAAAGTTTGATGGACTCAAATTCAAAAGCATTTTCTAGTTTAAAATATGGAAAATGGCTAAAGATGGCTGCCATGTTTACACAGTCAGCTGGTGTAATGTTATATGAAGAGGAAAATACAGACGCACATGATCAGATAATAATAATTCAAATATTATGTGAATTATTATGTCATAATATGTGATATTATGACATTTGCTTTCATTTATATTAAGTGAACCAAAGTCAGTGTATTCCTGTCTAAATATCCCATGAACAGAAGCGTTTTAGTTCAGACGTGTGATTTTACTCACAGACAACGATTAAATGAATAAATATATCTCCACCCACAGCCATGTTACTCAGAGACAAATATTTATGTTTAATATTTATGTTTAATACAAAAGTGAAAACATCTTCAGACCAAAAGTTTCCTTCTTATGTTTCCTGTAGGATACATGTCTGACTGTCACTCAGCTAAATGTACATAAATGTAATGAAACGACTGGAATACAAATATAAAAACCAAAATAGAAACATAAAAAGTAAAATATACATTACAGTATATTTTTAACTTTTCATTTGCAAACACATGGTTGAGTTACCATGTTGTGAATCTCCTGATGATTTGTTGTTTGCTGTCATGCTTTCACTTTCCATAGTTGGCATTTTTGTTGTTGTATCATCTGGAACAAAAAGTGAAGATAATAATTTTTTCATGTGCTTTAAGATACTAAAAAATCTTTAAAAGGTCACTTTTAAAGCACAATAAACAAATATTTGTGGTCAGTTTAGTTTTAGTAACATCACCTGATTTTAGAAGCGTCTTAATTGTTGTGGTTGTTTCAGTTTTTCTGGCTGGTTTCTTTGTTGTTTTTGTGTCACCTGAATAAATGAAAAAACACAACATAAAACTTTTCCATGTTTTTCATCTGTTGTAAATTTAAGCTTTAGCTGATTTTAGTCGTATTAAATAGTTGATCATGATCTCACCTGTTTCCTCACCTGAGGTCTGACGGCTGAAGGTAAACAGCTGCACTTTTCCTGTTTTAGTATCAGTCACTTCACACTTCAGTATTTTATGACGTGATGAGTATAAATAATTATACTTCAGAATAGATACAGTGGTGGAGCAGTCAGTCTGTGAAGTCACTGTTTCTTTGTTCTCTTTGTCCACTGCTTGACCTCCAACCAGCCACTTCACTGTGTGATGACACTCTGCATATGTCACCA